>NW_022196912.1:19419775-19464456 GCF_008632895.1 Mastomys coucha | reverse complement strand
CATGGGAGGGGAAGGTCTTACATGGGAGGGATGCAGGATGGACAGACTGTTGTTGGCTATGCGTGAGGCAAAGCAGGACAAAGAGCTGCCATCCCTCACTCTTCCTGCAGCCAGGGTGATGAGATTCTGCTGGGGAATTGAGCAAGAGTGGTTCTGGACTAAAGGTAGTTGGAAGGAATCTAGCAAAAAGAGAAGAAAAGGATAAAACGTGAGAATGTTGGTGGAAAGGAGAGGAGAGAAGGAGGTTCCTCACTGCCTGTGGTCCGGGTCAGGGTCGCTGTCCTTGGCTATCATTCCCAATTGAGTCACATCGGTTGGAGCCTGCCTGTTAGCCTGCTGGGCCAAGGGATTGAGGATTTTTACAGTTTGTGAGGCAGCTTCCCCTCGGTGTTTCTTCCTCAGGGATGTGGAAGGAGTTGGAAACGTTGATAGGCCATTTGCTTGCTGACTAAATGCACTCCCCCTAACTAAGCTTCAGCTTGTCACTCAGAAGCTGGGGAATCCCGAGGACTCCCAGTGGGTGCTGGGAGCTGATGAGGATCCTGGAAACAGTGTTGTGATTCTGAATAGTTAGTTGCTTTAGGAAGCGAAGGTTGGGGCTTTGTCACATCCACATACCGTCACTACTCTAGAATGCCTCTAGCCATGTTTATAATGGAGAATTCTATAGTTCCGTTTGTTTCAAACATGCTTACCTCAATAGATGGCACGTCCTAATCCCTAGAGCCTGTGAATGACATCTGGGGTAGCTGGACCTGCCTATGACATCTGGGGTAGCCGGACCTGGGAATGACATCTGGGGTAGCAGGACTTGGCAGATATGGGTTAGCTAGGGATCTTGACGTGGCAACTTTTCCTGGATTATGCCGGTGAACCCTGAGTTGCATCACACATTTATTGTAAGAGGTAGAGGAAGATTTGACGGCAGCCCAAAGCCGAAGGTAATGGAAGAGTGGAGGCAGAGACTGGAGCATTGCAGCCTCCAACTAACGTATGCTAGCAGCCACTGTACCCTGGAAAGCCCAGGAAGGGGTTCCTTCTAAGAGCTGTTGGAGAGACTGTGGGCCTTGCCGCCCTGCCAGCATTGTGATTCTATCCCACTAGGATGAATTTTAGGCTTTTAAACCTCAAGGACTGTGACAGCATACATTTTGGTTGTTTTAAGTCAACCAGTTGGTGGTAATTTGTTAAAACAGCCATAGGAAAACCACAGGACTTCTTATTAATAGTTAACAAAAGATAAGCATTTTTAACCTTTAAATAATATTTTTTAATATCTGAGAATTGTATAAATACACATAATGCATTTTGATCAAGTCTACTCCCTCAATTTAGTCCCTTCTAATTTTTCTCCTATCCATACCCAGCATCATCCTACCAACTTCATGTGCTCTTAAAAACAAACAAAAGATTGAGACTACTCAGTGTTGTCTGTATGAGCATGGGGAGCCTCTCAATGTCTGAACCCTGGAGAAAGCTGACTGTCTCCTCTGCACAGCCTTAGTGGCCACCAGTGTGGTCCACAGCCTCTCTCTCAGCTAGCAGTGAGACTTCACCCTGCCCTCCCCATCCATACACTCTCCACCCTCTTGGAGGTGGTCCTTGGTTACTGGTTATTGCATTTACTGTGTTACTGCATCCACTGAAGGGTTTTGCTGCAAACTCTGGGGAGTCAGGTGAGACCTGATTGAAGACCGGTGGTCTCCATGTATGACTACCACACTGGGGTCCTAGAGAGCCCCAGGAACCCGTGATGCAAATTATAGGGAGTTGGCTCTTTGACTCCGAGGTGATGGGTCCATGATGAGATTACAGCCTGGGTGACGGACCTTGAGGTACAGGGCTGAGAACACAGCCTGAGCTTTTTAAATTTTCAGGGGCAGTTTTCTGTCCTTGAAGCTCACATTGGATGGATGTTAGTGTCTGATGTGAGTAACAGGTGTGTGCACAGCATCTCACCCACCTCCCAATATTTTAAGGCTCATATACATCCTTTTGGGTCTCCCTTTCTCATCCTCCACCTTCTGCAGAGATCACGCAGCCAGTGGTGTGAGCACCCCTCTGGGAAACTACTGCACAGATCTTGTTGTTTATTGTTTTTGCGACAGGAAGATAATTATCCCTGCAGGGCATAGAGTAAACAAAATAACACTGCAGTCATGTGTCTTTTTGTTGTTTTGTTTCCCAGGCAATATGTTATACAATTTCTCTCAAATGTTTAGGTTTCTTCTTGAAACATTGTGTTTAAGAGGAACAGAATTTAATACGTTTGTGCCACCATCAACTTTGAATTCTAAAATAATGTCACAATTTTTGTCTTACATTCAGACAAAGTGGCTCTTCAAGGAAGGTGTCTGAATTGAAGCTATGACATTGGAACGTTGCTATAATTGAGTTTCTCTTTGATTCCTAAGTTCTCATCTCAGAAATCCATGTTGAAGGATAACTTTAAAACAGAGGGTAAAGTAATGACTCGGAAGGATATAAAATGAATGTGTGCCTGAGATTTGATTAGCATGTATTTAAATGTGGAAACCAGAGAGCTGCCAGAACTGGTTCAAAGGAATGGTGGAGCAGATTTAGACATAATGCAAAATGGTTCAACCCACAGGGCAGCAACCACTTGGATTTCCTAGATACCACTGGTTTGCGTTTTTATGGTCATGAATCATTTGCAATATTACCCGTTTTCTATAATTGACAGGGTCATATATATTGCCTAAGGCGCTGAGAGGCAGTGGTAACCCAGCAGGGGCCTTCAACACTGACAGTAGTATTTTTTTGGCAGTCCACTTCAAGCTCCTTGGTAGCACTGTCAAACACTGCCTCTTCTCCTGAGTTTGGATCAAGCTCTCCTTGGAAAAGAACTGTGACCTTGTGGATGAGCGATGCCCAGGGAAAGAGATGGGATGGAGATCAAGTTCCTTTTACCCTTAATACTGGGACCCTCAATTACTAAGAGACCAGTGACATTGTAGACTCAGGAGTAGCTGGTTTCCCTTTGAAAGGCCAAATAGACAAAGAGTGTAGTAACCAAGGGCCAGTGTTCACTCACGTGTGCCTCTGTGCGTACGGGCTGTGTGTCCTCTGTGTCTAAGCTTCCTCATTGGTAAATGGTAATAACTGGAGCTCCTACTGTTAGCTTGGCAACTGAGGAGTCACATAGTCATCATGTTGTTTGGGTAACTGAATAAGCTAGTACCTATAACGCAGCAGGCAGTACTTGATCTGAACTCCGAGCCAGGTGGTCTTAGCTCTTACACATTCTCAAAGAAGAATGACAGACATTTGTGAGCTCCCATCTTGCCATTTTGGCCCACTTTTTACATTTACTCTAAGGATTGGAGGGATTAGTTATATGCAGTGGGTCCTGGGCCAGTCTCCTTGACTATAGGGGATGACTGACTATATGTCTAGAGCTCACATTTACTTTTTAATCTTTAACCCAGTGAAGTATATTTAGCTTAAATCACGAGAAGACAGAGTTTAGGGTGTTTATTTTTTAATCTGGGTAAGGAGAAAGGACTCTGCCTTTTGAGTACAAGGATCAAAGGCATGTATCACCACTGCCTTTAAAGAGAGGGTCTTACTTACTATGTAGTCTTGTAACTCACTGTATAGACCAGGCTGGCTTTGAGCTCACAAGTCACAGAGATTTGCCTGCCTACTTCCCAAGAATTGGGATTAAAAGTCTATACTTTCATGCCCAGCTAACAAAATAGTGTTTAGCCTAATGCTAGTTTCCTCAACATTTTTGTAAAGCACTGATAAGAGTTTTGATTTAAAATGCCTAGATTTGCCAGGCAGTGGTGGCACATGCCTTTAATCCTTGCACTTGGGCGGCAGAGGCAGGTGGATTTCTGAGTTTGAGCCCAGCCTGGTCTACAGAGTGAGTTCCAGGACAGCCAGGGCTATACAGAGAAACCCTGTATTGAAAAACAAAAACAAAAACAAAAACAAAAAGCCTGTGTGAGGCTTACAAAGCTTCAACCACTGGAGCTCTGGTGCTCCTGTTCATACAAAGGAACCAGGGGTGCTGGCGACTTTGTGGTTCGCTGAGCCTTCATACATCTCTGCCCTTTTTGTGTACTTCCTTCACAGGTCCTTTTGGAGCACTGTTTTAGGGACTGCTAATGAAAGAATGACTTAGTGGGACCAAGTGTCGGATGCAGTCAGGTGACTCCCCTCACTGGCCAAGCATGCGTGTGGGAGGAAAGCTGGCTTTCACTACTACTTTTTCTGACTCACCTCGAGATCCTAGGTCTATCCGTCTGTGCCCTGTTTTGATCTGTATGGAAGGCAGTTTTTAAATCGTGTGTAGGTGACAATCGTGTTTGTTTGCAGTGGAACCATGCCAGCTGTGTTGGCTTCCTGGTAATCTCCTCTCTCTAGAGAGGCTTGTAGCTCATGGGTAGAATAATTGCTTGGTGTGTGAGAGGTCCTGGATTCAGTCCCTGGTCCTCACCCGCTCAGAATACGATGTGCTATTTGTCTATGGTAGATGGTTATTGTCTCATAGATAATACAAGGCAGAAATAATGCTTTCAAAGATTGTAAATTAATAGTAATAGCCACTAACCCAGGTCCAAAGTCGGGATGACACAGTTAATAAAGATAGCCATATCAAGTGTTTGAGTGTGATGACAGCCGCTGACTGGAAGAAAAGAACACACTTGTCTTCTTTGGCCTGAGTGTGTTACTCATTCCTTGTTTTATCTCCCATACTAGAACTTTACAGAACATAAAAAAAAAAAGAAGCATTACAGAACATAAGCTGTGATCCTGTGTTACCTCATCATTCTCTCCTAATATTTACTCATAAACACCTGCAGTTATAGAGGATTCCAGCCAGCATTTTAACTGGATCTTTGTTATCTAGAATTGGGTTAATTATGCTCCTTGGTTCATTATATATTATCAGGATCACTTGCAGATAAACTGAGGCGTCTAAAGTCTTGAATAGCTTTTTTCTTCTCTCTTGAGTTACAGTTGTGTAATTGAACATGGTAAATCATGCACAATAATTGCTGCCTAAATTGTCTAAATATTAGGATAGCTTTTGGCAGTTTTGGAACGTTTGACAACCACACAGACTTTTATGATCAGAGGATGAAGTCATTGGCTTTTTCCACTTTTTGTTCTTGCGCAACTTTAAGGTTAAGTGATAGATGGGTGCTTGGAAAGTGATGGCGTGTGTGAGACTTCTGCAAATGGTTTCCAGTGTCATAACATACCAGTCATCCTCTGGGGGCACTTCATAACAGGAAGGAGGTGTCCACTTGGAGGTGTCCTAGGAAGTCTGTCATCTCCTTGTCTTTCCTCCAGACTAGGAATCCTCCAGGCTCTTATGCCACAGAGCCATTTAGCCTGGCTCTGAATCTTTCCAAGAGTAGGATGCTCGCTCATCATCACCTCTTTTCTTTCTTGAAGGACTTTAATTATGAAAAATAACATGGATTTTATTGAGTTTTACTGTGGTTTCTTAAGACTTAAAGAACAAAACACAATCCTTCATGCTTTTTGGTCTTTACTTGATGAAAAAACAGTAGTGGTGGTTAGCTTTAATTGTCAGCTTGACATAGACAAGAGCCATGGGGGTGGGATTGTGGGGGCAGGGGGAGGTAGAGGGTGGGAGAAGAATAACAGTAAAGGATTGTCTCCGCTGGATTGGCCTCCAGGTATGCCTATGGGGAATTGTCTTACATTAATTAACCTGGGAAGACCCACCCCACCGTGGGTCACCATTCACTACGTAGAGAGTTCTGAACTGTGTGGGTGAAGAAATCCTGCTGAGTACTACCAGCATGTGACATGTATGCATTCATTTCTCTCTGCTTTTGACTTTGGATGTGATGTAACTTGTTGCTTCAAATTCCTGCCACTGTGACTTCGTTGCAGTGATGCATTCTAACCTGGATTTGTGAACTAAGATAAATGCTTTCTCTCCTAAATTTTTTTTTGGGAGGGGGGACCGGTCAGGGTATTTTATTACAGAATCAGAAATGAAACTAGAACAGGCATCACACTCATCAGAAATTCTTTAGAGCTTTGGCAGAGGCAGGATGATTCTGTGTGCTTTTTGACTTGTGTTTTCTTCATGTGATTCTTCCTGGGTGATCGTAGAATGCTGGCTCAAGGCAGCAAGATTTTGTGGAGTGGAAGAAAGGTGCTCTCCTCATCGCTATGGTGAAAGAAAGATGTTTTCTAGAAGCTAGTGTGGGGGGAGGGGCGGGGAATGGATCTGGAAAGTCCAAGTGCCATCCGTGTTCAAAGGAGAGAGAACCATGCCAATTTTAGCCGCATTAGAAGCATCCCACTGCTAGGAGCTGGTGGCATAGGTAGGCATGATTGTTATTTTTTGCAGACTGAAACTAGGAGAATGTTACTGCAGCCAGAGACCAACGTGTTCGAAAGCTCTGCAATGGGAAGCATGAACTGTGTCCATAAGAGGGGTGGTGGGAGATTCCTATTGGCTTAGCTTCTAGTATCTAGGAGGGTGAAGGGAACGGAAATGCTGAGCTCAGTGCTCGGGCAAGCTTGGTTCATTACTTTGGGTATTTATCCTGCCACATGGTGATTCTATTGCAAGAACGGAGCCTTGGGTGGAAGTGGTGATCCATGTCCATTCTGCAGAAGAAGGGACTCTATCCCATGACGTGGCATTTAACAGAGGCTTAGAAACTAGCGGGTGGTTGTTATTACTGAGTTTGCCAGCCTTAGGATGTCAGAAGACAGCGGCAACTCCTGCCCTGCCACCAGTAACCAGTACAGGTACAGAGTAATTGACCGAGGAGGACTGGTAGAGGCAGCTTTCCCCCAGGGAAGGAAGGATGGCGATGGCTGTGGGGAGTGTCAGAGGGGCCTCACAGATGGAGGAGGTCAGGTTAGCTGGACTGGAAGCAGGTTTAAAGTCTAGAGGAGGAAGAGGAGGTGGGTTACCTCAAGTTTTTGTACAGGAAAGGAGAAATAGGCAAGAATGGTAAGTTCAGGATTGGGAATATTGGTGAGAAGTAGGTGGTCTCAGAGTCTTCTGCAGAGCGAGCCCACAGCAGCTGGAAACAGGAGGCTGGACATTAGGAGTGAATGTGGAGGCTCAGCAGGGAGAGAATTGATCAGCATAGGTTGTGAGCTAGGAGCACAGGCCAGAGCATGCAAGGGTTGGCCAGGATTACATGCATCCAGGACCTAGCTCCGGTCTGTGGAAAAAGGATCTGGCGTCAAGCTGGGCTCATCTTAAAGCAAAAGAAAAAAAGAAAGGAGGGAACTTATGAGAAATAGATGGAGGAAAACTGGAGGGCACACTCTGACACAGTTTACAGTACCTTAGAGTTGTCAGGAGACAAAGAGCTTGACATTGCTTCTCTCTCTCTCTCTCTCTCTCTCTCTCTCTCTCTCTCTCTCTCTCACACACACACACACACACACACACACACACACACACACATTCATATACACAAAGTCAATCCAAACACCCTTTATTATTGAGACCTGTCGGTTTCCACAGAAGAGCTATACAGGAAATCCTCTGCCCTCCCAGGAAAATGTGTTTATATTTAGAAGGCTTTTCGAGAATGCCTATTGTTAAATTTTCATTTGACCGGGTTATCACTTGGAGGCTCTGAACGTGTTACCCGTGTGTCAGCCATGATGAGTGGGTTTCTTCTCTTACTGCGAACCATGAGGTAAGAGCATGATTTGGTCTTTGGTGAGTGTTTCTGTCTTGCAGCATGAGCATGGGAACCTGAGGAAGGCTCACAGGGACCACATGGTTGACTTGACCTGACCCTTTGTTTGACAGATGAGAAAACCTGAGGCTAAGAGTAAGTGACACTGGCTCAGTGTCACATAACTTATAAGAGAAAGACTTTGGACAGATTCGTTCTCCACAGATCAGTTCCTCTTGGCTTGTCCAGAAGTGAATGGACAGATGGAGACTCCCAACAGGAGAGGGCCATCTGACTACAGAGCTTGACTGAGGGAAAGAGCAGTCGAATTTTAGTGATGGTTGCAGCACCCTTATAATTCATTAGCACACCTTTCTAACAAGTGTTCCTTTGGAGGAAAGAGCGAAAACATCAGGAAGGAAACTGTTGTCATTGGAGGTCTTTATAAAGCACTGACATTCATGATCGTGGCCAACGGCATGCCTGGTACTACTACAAGGGTCTTCTGTAGACTATGGCTTACTTTAGTGTGTTTATGAGAGAGGCACTCTTAGGCTAATTTTTAAAATGAGGAAACCAAGGCTCCAAGAGGTGAGATGACCTGCCTAAGGTAGTTGCTCCAATTGCCTTTTTGTTGCTGCGACACACACCATGCCTCAGAGCAATGTATGGGAGAAAAGGGTTTATTTGGTTTCCACTTCCAGATCACAGTCTGTCGCTGAGTGATATCGGAGTAGAAACAGGAGCCATGGAGGAGTGCTGCCTGCCGGCTTGCTCTCAGGCTCATGCTTAGTCAGCTTTTTTATACAGCCCTAGATCCCCTGCTCAGAAATGGTGCTGCCTACAGTGGTCTGGGTACTCTTAGGTCTATTGACAATTAAAACAATCAATCACCCACAGACAAGCTCACAGGCAAGTCTGATCCGGGCAGTCCTACAGTGAGACTCACTTCTCCGATGGTTAGAGGCTGTGTCGACTTGACAATGAAGGCTATCTAGGCTAGTGAGATAGCCAGAAAATGGTAGAATTAGGATTATACCCATTCATGGTACTGTAGAGCCTGTACAAAGATACTTTCAGCTTTTTTTCAATGACTCTATTGAGAAGAATATTTTTTTCTCTGACTCCTCCACTCCCACCCCCATTCTCAGGAACCACAGGGGTTGGGTTCCTGTGCCAGGGGTGGAAGTGAGACTATGTATTTCTCACTGGTGCACAGGTGATGTGGTCTTACTGGTCGTTGGGTTTCCTAATTCAAGAGAAGGCTAATCTTCAATGTCTCCCCCCACCCCAAGCTGTATAGCATTATGACTCTACTGATAACTGTCCTGTGTACCTGATTTTACTGTGTGCCAGCCTTCTGCTAAGAGTGCTGTAATACTGTCTCTCTTGTGCCCCCAACAGTCTATAAAGGAGGCATTATTTCCTCTTGTTATAGATGATAGCATTGCGACTTACTGAGTTCAGCCAGACCTAATGTCTGTGCGACTAACTGCCATCTGGGTTGCCCTCCTGAGTCTATGTTGTTATTGTCATTGAGAAAAAGCTTCTATGGCTTTGGCTTTTCTAACCCCTTGTATTAGACTTAAAACTATTTCCAATCAAGCAACCATAACAATATTCCATAAACAGAGTGGCTCATAATCAACAGAACTTCTTATTTCTTACAGTTGTGGAGGCAGGAAGGCAAGGATCAAGGTGCTGGCAGATGAGGGTCCACTTTGAACATGATTGCTTACTCTGACCATGTGGTGGAAGATGCAAGGGAGTTTTGGAACTATCAGGGCCATTAATCCTGCTCTTAAGGGCTCTGTGAGAATTATTATTATTGTAAATGTAAGCACTAAATTAATTCAGTGCCTGTTTTTCTTTACCCTAGTGAGTTCCCCAATAAGAACTCAGAGTTCCCCAGAGAGACCAAGATTTATTTGCAACTTAAAAGCACACAATAAGTAGGCATTATAATTGTACTCTAATCTCCTAATCTAATCTAGCCACCTCCCAGTCAAAATTCCTGAGATACTTGCATTTTGTATTGGTCTGGCTCTCTGGGCTTCATTTATATTCTACCATGATGTCTCTCATTCATCATGGTCAGTGCCCCCCTCCTGCATGGCTGGTGGAAGTCCTGCCCCATTCTCTCTATTGCCTAGTTATTGGCTTTTCCAGTTTTCACTGACAAGGCAGAGAATAAATGGTGTGCATTGTTTACACAAATTTGAGACAGGATATTTTTAATATAAGCATTACATGTCTTGTCCAGACTGAAACCAGATAGTGGCATTAAGAAATCAGCATTTTAATAACATGAGGGTAAACTTTACACAATGTGCAAAAACATTTTGCCTACAGGGCTCTCTCCTTTACTTCCCAAATGTCCCACCTCCTAATGCCATCAGTTCAGGGATTAGAAAATCAACATTTCACTGAAATTTGGTGTGGTGGTGGGGTTCACAAACATTCTAAGCACAGCAGAAGCCCAAGTTCTATGGCAGGAAACCTGGCAGTTATTTGGAATGTTCCTGGTTCCAAGTATCTGTACTTTATTCTCCTCATGTTGAACCTGTAGTGGTCTCTGAGAGCATTTTAGGACTACAGAGAGGTCACTTTATCAAGGGCATTTCTCATGTGTCTTAGTTAGGGTTTTACTGCTGTGAACAGACACCATGACCAAGGCAAGTCTTATAAGGACAACATTTAATTTGGGCTGGCTTACAGGTTCACAGGTTCAGTCCATAATCGTCAAGGTGGGAGCATGGCAGCATCCAGGCAGACATGGTACAGCAGGAGCCGAGAGTCCTACATCTTCATCTGAAGGCTACTAGGAGAAGATTGTCTCCCAAGCAGCTAGGATGAGGGTCTTAAAGCCCAGACCCACAGTGCCACACCTACTCCAGCAGGACCACACCTATACCAACAGGGCCACACCTTCTAATAGTGCCACTCCCTGGGCCAAGCATCTACAAACCATCACGTGATGTTTGCATTAAAGGTTGTTCTTGGGACCATAGAGGCTTACTGCATTTGTAGGAGCTAGATTTGAGTGTGGCCCCTGCTCCCTTGAGAGGCTGGCTGAGCAACAAGCTTTGGGTTTCTCCCCAGATCAGTCATCTTAGGCCTGGTGCACTCTGTCTTTGACTTTGCAGGTTCTTCAAATGTACACTAATATCGACAAACCAGTTTCTTTTCTTCTTTAATGGATTGGATGTCTGTGTTCCCTACTTCCACAGTTGCACCTTTCCACAGTGGTGTTAGGAGGAGATGGGGCGTCTGTGTTAGGGTGAGAATGAGTCAGAATGGGATGAACGAGGAGCACAGGAGCTTGCTTCCCTCCCTGCTCTCAGTCATGTGAGAATACAGAGATGTAGGCATTCTGAAGCCCAGGGGAGGACTCTGACTGGTACCCAGCTGTAATGCCATTCTGACTATAGACTTCCCCCTCTGCATCAGTTCTGTCTGAAAGGTCAAGATTATGCTATTTTGTTCCTTCAACTTAAGCTAAGATAGTAGTCTCTGAAATTCTAAAAGCACACCCCCTGGACCATCAGCATCACCCTGGGAATTTACTATCAATGTAAATTATGGTGTCAGCCACGATGTACTGAATTAGAGATTATTAGGGAGAGACTGAGCTATTGTAACAGCCCTGAAGGTGCTTCCTGTACATGGCAATACTTGCTCCGAATCATCTGCTAGTCATGAGTAAGGCTCTTCACTGCCATCTGATGATTTAGAATGTGTACGTTCAAAGAGGAGCAGCCATGTTGGGCATGCATGTTAACCTGAGAGATCTTTAATGATATTCCATCACCCTACTACCTCCAGGTGAGGCAACAATTTTGACCTCAACTGTGTCTAGACAACAGGTTTGAAAGTTTCTCAGGTGATTCAGTTGCAGTAACTCACAAGATCCCTGGCCCAAGTGTTGATACAAAGCCTGGTTTTAATACATCAGGCATGGAGTGTGAAAAGTGTCCGTGTTTGGAGACACACCATGATGGTTCTCTCCTTCTCACTCCTCCACCATCCCAGAATACGACCCCAAAGGATCAGGAGGTGAATTATCTTTGTATCTATAGAGGGGAGAGAGAGAGAGAGAGAGAGAGAGAGAGAGAGAGAGAGAGAGAGAGAGAGAGAGAGAGAGAGAGAGAGAGAGAGAGAGAGAGAATGAGCTCATGAACACAGTAAGAGCCAGGGAGAACAGTCTGGAGGTATGGGAATTGGAGATGTGGGAGTCTGTCATGCACCCTTCAGCTACAGTGTATCATAATAGCTGATAACACTGCTACAGTGCAGATTCCTGGCTTCCACTCTCAAGAGCTAATGTCGCCAGGCAGTGGTGGCACATGCCATTAATCCCAGCACTTGGGAGGCAGAGACAGGCAGATTTCTGAGTTCTAGGCCAGTCTGGTCTATAGAGTGAGTTTCAGGACAGCCAGGGCTGTACAGAGACACCCTGTCTTGAAAAAACAAAAACAAACAACAAAAAACAAAACAAAACAAAAATAGCTAGTGTCTAGGGACTTGAGAAGGGCCCAGGATTTCCTGTTGTTGAGCTGCCCCAAATGACTCTAATGAAGAAGGCCTAGACTCTATCCTGACACTGCTGAAAGATTGTGATCTGGCTGGTTATAAGGATTATCTGGAGAAATAAATACAGGTTTTCTAGTCCCATCCCCAGCTTTTCCAATCCACCAAGTCTATTGGAAACAGTGATGTTAATAAGTGGTCTAGGAGGATTCATCTACTTTCTATATTAGATTCTCCCTTCTAGAAGAATTTTGCAAAGGAGCTCCAGTTGTCTATGGGTCCTGTTGGAAGTGGGTGGGGTTTTCACTTTTTGAGTGACAGTTCTGAGAACAACTTCATTGCTGTTAGACCACCAGTTCTTCCAGACACATTGACCTTGAATCCTGAGCTGCCTCATACCTGGCCCACAGTGCTGAATGTCCTAGGAGATCTGACTTCCTTCTCATGGGCCTGCCTGACTCTTCTTTACTTCCCCCAGTATTGAGTTAACTTTGCTGCTAACACAATGCTGGCCACCCCAGGAACTCTCTTTCACAAATCACAGTACCTTAAGAGTAACTGTCAAGTGTGACTGTGGCTTTTAAAGCGTATGCACATCATCTTGCTGGGCTCCAGCATGCATTTCTATTTCCTGTGTCTGAGGTGGGTATGAGAAGAAATGTTTCTAGTAAGACCCTAGGTTCTACTGCTATTGCTGGTCCAGGGACCGCATGATGTTGGATATACCTGGGATCTTATTATCCTGCCTGATATCTTTTCCCACTGGGCAGCAGTCCTTCTTCTGATGTTAAGCTATATGAGGAAAAATGGCTTTCTAGAAGAGAAAACAATTACCTGAAGGCAGAGATCAGTGTAAGTTAAGATTGGGGCTTGGTTCTTAGGAGCTCCCTGCCATTTATGGCCTTGTTTCTTCAGAGAAGTGGATCGTTTATGAAATGGATCCTGTCAGAGTGGGTCATGGACATGACAAAGATCTGGCTGTGGCTTCTTATTGCTCAGGGTGTGGTCAGAATGTGTCCCTCCCTCTCACAAAAGGTTTGTTGTTCTCCCATATCCATGCAAGCTCAGAAGTGATGCGCATTGCTGACAGAGTCAGAGGCTGTCAGGTCAGGTCCTGTAGCAGTCACTGGTGGAATGTCCTCTTAGAATCTTTCTCTCAGTTGTTGACTGTTTTGATCAGGTGAATGACCATAATTATAGTTGGATTGCAGGAAAATGGATTTGGAAAGTATATTGTTAAGTGAGGTGACCCAAACTCAGCAAGACAAAACTGTTCTCTTTCATAGTAGGCTCCTAGCCTACACTATGTATGTGTGTGGGTGGGTCGGGGTGGTATGTGGTGGGTGTGAGTAGATGTAATAATGTAATAAAGTCTAACAAACTAGAAAGGAGACCAGGTGTGGGGAAAGTAAAAATAATGGAGGAAGGACAGAAGGTCAACAAAGGCCACAGAGGACACAAGAAAGGAAAAAGACTAGGCTCATGAGTTACAAAGTGGGGACATCAAGGGTAACAATTGTACAGGATACATGAGGGAAAAGGAGGGAGGGTCTGCTAAATATTTTCTATTAAAATGCCATAATGACATCTAATATCTAGTATATTAATTTAAAACACCAATTATTCAAAACCCACTGGAATGGTTTAGCTTTGTGGTGGAATATGTTTTATTTCAGCTTTTAGCAGTACACCTGGGTGACCGCACTGTCTGCTCTTGAATAAACGCTGAGGTTTTTGTAATAAGGTCATTGCATTTGTGCAGGGGATGGGGCAGATGCCGTGTGCCACTGAAAATGAAAGAATGCTAAATGTCCAGTAGGGTCGGGTGGGGGAAAATCACGTTTTGTTGTTCTGTTTTTCTGTCTGTGAGGCTGCGTCTGGAATGGGATAATGATAATTGGGGTTCGTGCTCCTAGGATGATGGCAACACCACCACAGAAAGGCTCTCCTTTGTGCTCTGGAACCTCTTCTCCACAGTGGTTTTAGGAGTAGATTTCCAGCTCTCTTTATCCCAGTGGTTCTTAATCTTCTTAATGCTGTGACCCTTTAGTACAGTTTCTTAAGCTGTGGTAACCAACTCCCTACCCATAAAATTATTTCCATTGCTACTTCATAACTGTAATCTTGCTACTGCTATGAATTGTAATACAAATATTTGTTTTCTGATGGTCTTAGGCAACTTCTGAGCCCCCCAAAATGGTTGCAACCCATGGGTTGAGAACCACTGCTTTGTCCTGTTAACTGAAGCAAGCAACAGATAATTAAAACATAGAAAAGTGTCCCAGGACATCTTAAAACACTATTCTTTACACTCTCCCACTTACAGTTGAGCTATCTTTACTGAGTAACCACTTCTGAAACATCTCAGATATTCTCCCACTACAACAATAGTGACAACAGCCAGTGTGTGTGTGTGTGTGTGTGTGTGTGTGTGTGTGTGTGTGTGTGTTAGGCTCTGTACTAGTTGCTTGACATTGAGGTGGGGTTTGTTTTTATGGAGTTATATCACAGGTGGTTAAATAATGCTGAAATACTACATGTGCCTGGCAGAAACTAACTGCTCATTTGTGGAAAGACATTTCAAGAACTAATGGTTGTAAAAGTAACTTTTATTTGCCAGATAATTGTTGTCTCAGAGGTTTATTGTTGAACAAGCAATCTCCTTTCTAGTTCTTTCTGAACTCTGGCTGGCTGGCTCAACTCAGCTATTCTGGCTCAAACTCCTCTCTAAGGAGTCAATCTGGCTTCTCTTGGCTTTTCACTGAATTGCTCTGCTTGGTCTCAAACAAACTCTGGCAATCTCTTCTAATCTTCTGGCTCCTTCTGTCGTCACCTGCAACCTGTCTCTATAAAACTCTGCTGGTAAAACTGCCTCTCTGTACATGAGCTGAGCTGAACTGAACTGAACCCCACAGCCTCCACTCTGTGCTGCTTTTAAGTTGCTTCTCTGTCCTGCGCTGTTCACATGAGAGTTGGGTGTATCCTATCTCTGACTCATTCTGTCAAATCTTTTCTGATTCGTCACTTTGTCTGCCCCTCAATTAGACGTCACTTTCAAACATAGCTTCTTCCTTCTACAAACCAACTGCACCTCCATTGCTATGGTTTAAAGGTGTCTACTAAGGGCAGGTCTAAATTCCAGCTAGATTATACTGTAATCCAGGGCATGTCTGCAGTCCAGTTGGTCATATAGACCTAGGTCTTTGGATGTGTTCCCTTGCCAGAGCAGCCATGTTGCTGGGTTAAAATTCCTCTACAAGTAGTCAAACCAATATTTGCAAAAGTAGTGTTTTGTTTGTTTATGGGACAAGGTCTTGATATGTGGCCTGGGCTAGCCTCAAACTCAAGCTCCTTCTGCCTCAGCCTCTGTAGTGCTAGGATTACAGCTGTGTATCGTCATGCCTGGAAATTTTGACTGCAAGTGCTTAGGACATGGTCTACATCCTGGCTTTTGTCATAACAAGAAAAATAACAAATACAAGTAATGGAACTCAGATGAAAACCCATGTTTCTGACTTCAAAGATAGTGTTCCTGAGTAATACCAGGACATACTGCCTTATCCTTTGTGGTGGTTTGAATAAAAATGGCCCCCATAGGCTCATAAGAGTATCACTCTTAGGAGGTGTGGCCTTGTTGGAGAAGTGTACCACTCAGGATGGGCTTTGAGGTTTCAGAAGCTCAAGCCAGGACCGGTGTTACTCTCTCTTCCTGCTGCCTGTGGATCTGGATATAGAACTCTTGTCTCATTTTTCAGCACCATGTCTGCCGACATGCTGCTATGCTTTCCACCATGACAGTAATGGATTAAATTACCCCGAACGTATAAACCCGCCCCAACTAAATGTTTTCCTTCATAAGAGTTGCTGTGGTCTTGGTATCTTTTCACAGCAATAGAAACCCTAAGGTCTCTTCCAAGCCAGGCAGACAGGTAGTGAAGGATCATGAAACAGTGTCGCAGAAGAAGTTGCAAGGATGGGTGAACTGATAGAAAAGGAGGTCACAGATAGTATGGTAAAACTTTCTTCAAACTATGGGAAGTAGAGGGAGTGGAGGAAAGTTATGAGAAGACAGATTTCAACTCAGTCAAAGGAAACATCTTTGATGAATGAGCCCCATTCCAAGATCAACTGGGCTATTTGGGAGTGCTTATCCTTGGTTCCGAACTCGTTTTGAACAGGGTTGTAATGGGGGAGGAATTTTAATCCTTGGATGACCTTGTACTCATTTTGAGAACCCATGGCTGAAATATTTGTTGTTTGACAAGATTTTTTTTCTGGGAAAACACTACACACATGCTTCTTCACCACAGACAGGGAATGTATGACATACCAAAGTCCAGTTTGGTGAACCGGTGAGTTTTATTAGAGTTACTTACTGAGGGATATAGGTGCAGATGAGAAGTAATTTACAGGAGTAGAAATGACTCAGAGGCAGCAGTATCACTAATGGCTTCTCTAGCACAGGTCACAGCTCACAAAAGCTGGGAGCGCTGAGCACACTGTACAGCCTGTAGGCAACTCAACAGGTTAGAAAGAGTCCTTTGCAAGGGACTCTGATCGAAACCCCTTCAAGGCAGCTGGCCTAGTGTCAGTCTTCTTTGTATCTTGTCTTGTTTGAGAGTCTTCTTTTCTGTTTGGATTGTTTGAGAATCTTCTTTGCCTCTTGCCTTTTTTACTTTGGGAAAGAAAGGCCCAGTCAATCTGTTCAGTTTTAGGGACTTCATGATGTTCTTTTGAGTTTATTTTTTTGCTTAAGGAGCTTCTCTGAAGGATGGACTGTGTCTCAGGAGAAACTGTTACCTAACATCATCATTTACTATATCTAGACCAGCCTGTTTGTACCTGTCCGTAGAGACATATAGGGACTTTAAGGTAAGCTGTTTGGTGGATTCATTGTACATGGGCATGATGTTCTTTACAAAGCAGCTTTATTGGGGCTGGAGAGATGGCTTAGCAGTTCAAGTCACTTTCTATTCTTCCAGAGGACCAGAGCTTGGTTCTTTATACCCATGTTGGACCAGAGGCTGCTTCCCAATACCTGTGTTGTCCAGCTTACAACTATCCGTAACTCCAACTCCAAGAGATCTGATACCCTCTTTTGGCCTTTGAGGTTATCTAGTACACATATGCACATGCACATATACTTGGACATACACACAGATACACATTAATAAACAAATATTTAAAAAACATATTTTTGAGATGTAATTCATACGGCACACAATTCACCCATTTAAAGTATACATTCCTTGTGTGTCACTTTCAAATGGTGGATGGATATATTTATGTATGATGCTGATCTATAGATTGTATAAAATAGAACTGACCATAGCTAGCATTATGGAATTTTAGAAAGCTGTATTTATACTGGGTCATATTCAAAACACAGAGATGTGGAGCCTGTGTGGGAATTCTTGAGTTTATTAATCACATCTGCGATTGCCCAGGGCTCCATAATATGGTTGCTTGGGTTTATGATGTGGGACTCCCATTCTGAGACAGCAGAAGTGTTACTGCTTGACCTTAGTATCTGGGCTCACGGTTCACAGTGGCACCTGTGCATTTCATTTGTTGGAACATTCCCTGCTCAGCTCAGATTCAAGAGTAGGGGCATCTGCTCTGCTTTTTGATAGAGGGCATAGAGGACACTGACAAGCAGGCATGGGGTTATATGAGTTGTCTTTACAGACTAGTAGTCCCTAAAGAACTGAAACAATTTTTCTCTTCTCCTCACTCTGTGGAAGCCTGCTCGAGATGATGTCACCAACAAGTTCTGACGGTAAAGGGAAGAAACAGGAGGGAAAGGGGGTGTCGGGAATTCCTGTTCTGTAGGGGCTTCCGGGTACATTACCAGATAGCCAGTTTGACGGATGGTTATAAGGCCCATGATTAATGATGTAGCTCTTGTGGCCTTATTAAATCTTCACGTACACAATCATTGTACGGAATTTCCTTGTTTTCTTTCTCGTAATTGCATCCTCCAGGTATGCACTGGGGGCAGCTTAGCAGTTTCACATTGTAAGAAAACAAACAAGATTACTGTGAAATGGAGCTATTTTCAACGGTAAAGAGTTACCTAGATTAAAAGTTTAAAAACTCCCTCGACTGTTCATTTTCTTGGAAAAACATAAAAATATGAATAATTTGGGAATAGCAAGATTATCATTGAGCTCATCATGAGCCATTGTTTAAGAAGCCTGGGATGATGAATTAGGATAGTAATTTATTTGGGGGCTGGCAACTTCCAGCTGGAAGGTCGTTGTTGTCCGTATTAGCTCCTCATAATTATCAGGTTTCTATTTGCATACATGATATGTTATACGATGTCTTAGCTTGACTGCCTAGCTAGGAAGCCCCGTGGGTCTCTGTCCCTTCAGCTCTGGGGTTTTTAGTACATGGCTCCACTTAAGGATTTTATGAGAATGTTGGGGACTGAAACTCAGGTCCTCATGTTTGCAACAACACCGGCTTTACCCACTGAGCTGTCTCCACAGACCTCCAAACGATATAAACACATATGGACAGTCAGGCCCATGCATGGATAAAAGAACATTTAATTTATTTGTGTTTTTTGATGCTTAGGATGGAATCTAGGCCTTTGCACACAAACACTCATTCTACTGCTGAACTACACCCTCAGCCCTAAAACGGAACATCTAAACTCATGTATTTATTGGGATAATTTCTCTATTTATAAAACTGCCAGAGACAAGAAAACCCATTATAAAATTTAATTTTATGGTTTATTGTTTTGAAAGGAGGGCCTTGCTTATTCCTTTCAGCTGTGCCCTCTCAGACCCGGGAGTCTACAGTTTTATTTTCTGAAAATGGTTAGGTTACATTTCACAGCAAAGGGTCAGTAGCCAGAGGATTAACTGCTTGCAAACAGGTCTCTGGCCTTGCGGTTCCCTTCCATTTGGAGGAGTGACCTCGGATTTCACACGAGGTGTCAACTGTTGGCCTGACCAGTGTGAGTGTAGTGGTCACAGTTCTTGGGGCTGTGTCCATGGTCTGCCTAGAGTATGTATTCGCTAATGATGCTTGGGCATCAGTGACCTTTGGAAGCATTTTTATTTTAGTGAGGAAAAGCCTTGGCACAGCATGGATGGCATTTCTTCCAGAGTGTTTCGTCCAAGGTCATATGATACGGCTATTCATTTACATTCAGGAATGCTGTCGGAATAACTCAAGTGGTGGTTTAGAAAGGTTCTGACGTAGCCATTTTTCTTCATTCAGTTGTGAAGATCAGTTTGGAACTCTCTCAAGCCTGAGGATCAGACAGTGGAATTTCTTTTTCTTTTCTTTCTTTTTTCTTTCTTTTTTTCTTTTCTTTTTCTTTTTTCTAATTTTTTTTCTTTTTAAGCTCTGTGCAGCCTGCTGACATTTTACAGAGGGCAGCTTTACTCTGAATGATTAAGTGTGGGAAAGGAAGAAATAACAGTAGCTAAGTGTGTTTGACTCAATGAGGCAGGCTGTTTTAGTTTAGTGTAAAATTCCAGTGATTGACATAAAAGTCTGTCTCTGAAATGCACTCTGTCTCTCTCTAGAGCTCCCTCCCAGGCTGTGCTAGGGTGTGAGGGGGCCCAGTGGGAGTGGGGCATACTGACTGACACCTGGCTGCTGCTGCCCTGAGGCAGGGATTAGCCTAAGTGCTTTGCCTATATCTACATGGAAGCCCTCACTTTATGCTTCCCATTTTATAGATCGAAGAACTGAGGTACAAAGATAGAGACCCTCAGGCCACACTCTCCAGTTTGTTGGCCGTCTGGCTTCTGTGGAATATGGCTTTCAACCACTATAGATACGTTACATTTTATTTCTATCTTAATTTCCTTTCACTTTATCTTAGACCAAATTTGAGAGATTTGATACCCAATGTTGGTAGTCTTTTGAGTCTTATAAAACTAATTTTGATTGCTCTAATTAAAAAAAATTAAAAGCTTGTCTTGTTTAATGATTTTGGTTGATGAAAGTAAAAGAAGCCAGCTTTTCAGGGCCAGTGAATGGCTCAGTGGCCTTTTCCACTAAACTGGATGATCTGAATTTGATCTCAAGGGCCCACATGGTTGAAGGAGAGAACCGATTTCAACAAACTGTCCTCTGAAATCCACACATGTTGTGTCATGCTTATGTGTGCATGTGCGTATATGCGCGTACACACACACACAACACGTGCAAATTCATGCTACTTAAATAAATAAAATTAAAGAAGCCTGCTTTTTGAATAAATTATACATGCAGATCGCAATACTAACCAATCATAGTAGGTGAAGAGTTGCTTTGAAATTTAGCAGGGTCACTGTAAAGCTTGGTGTAGGGCACCCTATCTCCTACACCGTTTATATTATGTAATTTATAGTCTTTAAAACTTGAAGCAGATTTAAACCTGCCTTTTAAGTGAGTTAACATTTCCTTTGGAAAATGGAATGTCGATCTTCGCTGTGCTGCATCAGCAATAACAAGCCATATGAAAATCTGCCGATAATATAACTTACACAAGAGCTAGTAAACCTTATAACTTTGCTGCTGTAGGTGATTGTCCATGTTAGCCTTTGAGTATATTTTCTTTCCGCCTGTATGCATGTGCTCATTTTTCATCAGCGGTTTTGAGTTTCTTCTAGGAGCAGGGGCTGTTCCCAGCAGAAGGGCAAAGGCAACCACTGGTCTGTCACTCCCTGTGAAGCTTTGTCGAGGTGGGCGAAAGAGACAGAAAATGACTGGATGAAAATGTGCACCTTCCTGGGGAGCCCATTGACACAAGCTACCTGTGAGGATCTACCAAGGGACATCACAGGTGCAGGCGCAAGTGCAAGAACACCCAGTGCAAGGACACTGCAGTGGAGGGCAAGCTCAGGGCACGCACAGGGCCTGGGAACTGGCATGGAGGCCAGTGAGAGTGGACCAAGCTGGCATGCTGTGGTTACATTTCACAAGAGGGTTTGAAGCAGAGAACGTCATCTGGTTTTGGTTTAATGTGCTCCCTCTGGCTGTCCTTGGGAGAATGGAGTGGGACAAGGCTGCCAGAGAAGGGTTTGTGGGAGGCAGTGAGAACAATGGTCAGATTCAAATTTATATTTAAAGAAGAGCCTACAGGATTTAGAGATGGGTTTGATGCGTGCTGTGAGAAAAAGAGAAGCCAAATATGATATTTGGCTATTATGAATATTATATAATACTTGGTAGTGTGTGTTAAAGCGCTACTTCCTTTATGTATTGAAATCTTAACCCCCAGTAGCTCTGGGATTGTTGTCTGTAGACCTAGGTCAGTGCAGGTGTAATTAGTTAAGATATTCATGTTAACCTGCACACCAATGACTGTTGTTGGTGGGGCAAATCCTGTGTGACTAAGCCCTGAAAGCAGTGGTTGTCAACCTTTCTAATGCTTCAACCCTTTCATACAGTCTTAATGGAAATTAAAGACATGGGGCTAAGTGAGATAGATCATCAGGAAAAGTGTCTGTGGAGCAAGGCAGCCTGGGAAATTGTAACACTTAGAGGTTGGGAAGAGAGAGGAGCCAGAAATTTTTGGAAGGGTTCAGTGGGAATGTGGGAAGAAAGGTGTCAGCTGCGGGATCTCATTAGTAACAGGAGGGACTGATGAAGAGGGGCAGACCCATTACGGCCAGCGCTGCTGACGCCAAGAAGGGAGGGGACTAAAAGTCCCAACCCTATTGATTTGGCAGCCTGAATGTTACTGATACTCAGACAAGATCAGATTCAGGGAGGTGGAGGTACAAGCTTGATTGGCAGGAGGTCAGTAAAAAGTAGGAACTTCGAAATAAAGTTGGCATTCCACCATGAGTGCTGTCTCATGTCACTGGAAATTCTTAGACATTGATTTTAATGACTGTATCGCATTCCGGGATTCTTATCTGTTCTCTGTTTGTTCTGTGAGTAGACTGCAACTGTTACCGCCGTATTGATTGTGAAATTGCAGTGGGTGTATTTGGACATCGTAAGATCTCCTACAGCAAGAAAGATAGCGTTCAGTAGGATGTTTGCTTTAGGGTTTAAATCCTAAAACTGTAGCGGTGGGTGTTTCTCATTGGATGCTTCTCTTTTACATGTTATGTAACTGACCAGAACACACTGAACAGTGTTAAGTCACCATGGTCATGGCGTATCTTGTAGGTTGAATTTCTTCTCCCCTAGATCTCATGTTAAAGTCTATATTAATCTTGCTTATTGCCATAACAAAATGCCAGAGGGTGGGTAGAATATAAAGAAGTTTATTTAGTTCATAATTTTAGAAGCCAGAAGCCCAGGGTTGTTGGACTCCCCGGAGCCGCCCTTTGCAGGTCCTCTGCCAGAGCAGCAAGCACTCTTAATCCCTTAATTTCCAGCTCCATGTACGGATTAAAAAAAATTGTGGGTATTACATCTTAGTTTCTGATTTTCTGCAAAATAATTCTCCATCTTTTTACCCAAAGTTTGTGTCTCAAAGCTAGAATTTAAGAGGGGCTCAATGTTCAGACAATGAATGCAGATAATATGATGATATTAAAATAAGCTTAAAGATTATTTAAGCATGTTGTCTCCTCACTAGACATCATCTAAAGTGATTTCTGTGCACATCAGAGTTGAAGTCTGTAAATTTCCAATTCACCGGGTGTGTGCATTTACCATCTACCTACTGGTATTTACTATCATGACAGCACAAATCCTGATACAAAATGCTTGCATTTGGATTTTTTCTTCTGGATTTTGTTATATCTGCTTATGAAGAATGAAATATCTTCTGGGCTGGACTCAAGTTTGAGTATGGACTTTACTTAAGTCTCATGTATGTATTTTACACATTGCCTAGAAGTTGTACTGTATGATATTTTCATATATCTCCGCTTGGAGCTAGCATATGGTATCAGATTTAGTGTTCTCCTTGTTACGATATCATGTTGGTACTTTAACAGTTTGGGATATTAGAGCTGTAGTGTTTTTGGAGTGCTCATCTGTACTAAGAATGCTCGTCAAGCGAGGGAGGACTCAGAGAGTCCCTCTGGGCAATGAGTTTATTCTATTAATTCTATTTAATTCTATTTATTTTATTAATGTTAAAAGGAAAAACTATATTAGTCGGGTACTGTCAGAGCCTCTCAGGAGACAGCTATATCAGGCTCCTGTCAGCCAGCACTTGCTGATATCCACAATAGTGTCTGGGTTTGGTGATTGAATATGGGAAGGATTCCCAGGTGGAGCAGTCTCTGGATTGTCCTTCCTTCAGTTTCTGCTCCATAGTTTGCCTCTGAAACTCCTTCCATGGGTATTTTGTTCTACCTTTTAAGAAGGAATGAAGTATCCACACTTTGGTCTTCCTTCTTCTTGATTTTCTTGTGGTTTATGGTTTGTACTTTGTGTATTCCAATCTTCTGGGCTAATATCCACTTATCAGAGAATGCATACCATGTGTGTTCTTTTGTGGTTGGGTTACCTCACTCAGGATGATATTCTCCAGATCCATCCATTTCCCAAAGAATTTCATAAATTCATTGTTTTTAATAGCTGAGTAGACCTCCGTTGTGTAGATGTACCACAATTTCTGTATCCATTCCTCTGTTGAGGGACATCTGGGTTGTTTCCAGTTTCTGGCTATTATAAATAAGGCTGCTAAGAACATAGTGGAGCATGTGTCGTTATTACATGTTGGAACAGAGGCTCACAGCCATCCATTGGACTGAGCACAGGTTCCCCAATGAAGGAGCTAGAGAAAAGACTCAAGGAGCTGAAGGGTTTGCAGCCTGTTAGTACGAACAACAATATGAACTAACTAGTACCCTCAGAGCTCCCAGGGTCTAAAACTCCAACCAAAGAGTACACATGGTGGGACTAATGGCTCCAGCAGCATATGTATAGCAGAGGATGGCCAAGTAAGTCATCATTGGGAGGAGAGGCCCTTGGCCCTGTGAAGGTTCTATGCCCCAGTGTAGGGGAATGCCAGGGCCAGGAAGTGGGAGAGGGTGGGGTGGTGAGCAGGGGGAGGGAGGAGGGAACAGGGGATTGTTTTAGTTTTTTTATTTTATTTTATTTTCTTATTTTATTTTATTTTTATTTTTTCTTTTGGAGGGGAACCTGGGAAAGGAGATATTGTAAATAAAGAAAACATCTAATAAAAAAGAAAAAATGCATATTTATAGGAGGTTAAAAGCTAAATAAATATAATGTGAGATTTAAAAAAAAAAAAAGGAAAAACTGTAGATGGGTTTAACGTTTGTTTCATTGATCAAAGACTGCTCATAAATCAGGCAGTGTCCAGAGCTGTCACATTGAGCACTCCTGCCTTCAGTGTGGGCAGGTGACATTTCTGAACAGTCGAGTTGAATGGGTTTCAGCTTGGCACTGTACCTCACTTGAATCGGCCACCTGTGACTGACGCTTAGCTTCTGTCACTGACTGACACTCAGCCCTTTGTCCCAAGAGTGGACTCCAAGGAAGGCTTTTCACTAGCTGACGTTCAGGTTCAGTAATCCTGATCCAGAATGCTTGCATTTGGATTTTTTTTCTTCTGGATTTTGTTATATCTGCATATGAAGAATAACATATCTTCTGGGTTGGACTCAAGTCTGAGTATGGAATTTACTTAAGCCTCATGTATGTATTATATACATTGCCTGGAAGTTGTCCTATATGATATTTTCATTTATCTCCCGTTTGAGCTAGCATATGGTATCAGATTTAGTGGTCTCCTTGTTACGATATCGTGTTGGTACTTTAACAGTTTGGGATATTAGAGCTGTAGTGTTTTTGGAGTGCTCATCTATACTAAGAATGCTCGTCAAGCGAGGGAGGACTCAGAGAGTCCCTCTGGGCAATGAGTTTAGCTCAGAGGTATTTGAGAAGTGGCTGAGTCAGTAGCGAAACTTCACCATTCTAACTCACACTAGCATCTCCGAACACTCCAGAAACTTGTATCACTTTATAGTTCTGATTTTCAGTGGCCCTACACTAACCATATTTGGTCACCCTTTTATAATCCTTTGAAGCTTTGGTGGGGGGAGATAACCCTGCTGAGGATTCCGGAACATATGTCTGGGCACAGTACTGCCAGGGTGCATGCCTAGAAATTAGGGTATGAAATCTCTGAAATATACTGCTAGGCTGCTCTCTAGGTGCATCTGCCAGGGTGGGAAAGATGGCTCATCAGTAAAGTGCCCTGCTGGGCAAGCATGAGGAACTAAGTTTGGATTCCCAGCATCCGTGGAAAAGCTGAGCACGGGCCCAGTGGCCCAGGTCTGTAATCCCAGTTCTGGGAATGGAGTTGGGGAATGACCCAGAAGCCAGACCCCTGGAACTCATTGACCTGCCAGCCTAGCCTAGTGGATGAGCTCCAGGGTCAATGAAAGAACTTGTCTTAAAAATCTTGAGAGGAGTGATCAAGGAAGATGCCTGGGGTCGACACTCACGTACACATACATGCACACATGCTCACATGTACACATACACACACCCATACAAACACAAGCTTTCATTCACAAATGTGCACATTATAAAACAGGACTATTATTTCTCACAACAGCACCTCTTACAGATATTTTACATGTTTTCCTTAAAACCTAAGCAGCCACAGTACTTCTCCCCGTTTTGTTTAAACTTCTTTGGTGGACATCATTGATTTGGATGGTACCCACAGGTTTATCTGCTATTGTATTTTCCACTTATTTTTTGTCTTCCCTCCCTCCCTCCCTCCCTCCCTCCCTCCCCTTCCTTCCTTCCTCCCTTCCTTCCTTCCTCCCTCCCTCCCTCTCTCCCTCCCTCTCTCCTTCCCTTCCCCCCTCCCTCCCTCCCTCCCTTCCTCCCTCCCTCCTTCTCTCCCTTCCTTCCTTCTTCCCTTCCTTCCTTCCTTCCTTCCTTCCTTCCTTCTTTCCTTCCTTCCTTCCTTCTTTCCTTCCTTCCTCCTTCCCCTCTCTTTTAAAGAAATGATTTTGGTATAGCTTTGTTAAAAATAACATTTATGATTATTTTTCTAACAGTATTTTCAGAAAACATTTTTTTATGGTTTATTCCCCCCATTGCTATTTTTAATTAGCAAGAGTTTATACAGTCTAAACTGTAGACTTCAAGTTTTTCCCCTTCTCATTGAGCACCTGTAACTTTAAAACAAACTCCGTTATACAGGAGCAATGAGGCCAGAAATGGCCCAGAGAAGTGTATTGCTTTTCATTATGTAACATGATTTAATTTTCTGTGGGTGATATTTACAGTTATTGGTAGCATCAGAAGGGATAAGTTCATTGCTGCTAACTAGCCATTTTAAATTAAATCCTATGGGAATCTATGCTCCTGCTGAGCTCAGGGTAGAGCTCACAGCCCTAGGAGGCTGCAGAGTGATAGGAAGGCCTCAAACCCCAGAATGAGGCCCTGTGCAGCTCTGCCTTGGAGACCTTTGATTCTGCATGTGGCCCTGGATACCTGCATTCCTGGCAACTCACTCAACCACCTACTTGATGAAGTTGTTGCTTTGCACGGCAAATCGGCAAATCGGCAAATCGTGTGGGTGGGTATTCGGTGTCAAGAAAGGCTGTGAGATGTGACAGTCTGATTCAGAGAGAGGTGGGGATGATGCCAGCAGACATCCTACTACTGACACTATGTGGTACACATGCACACAACCTCATAAGTTTCAAGTGGGTTTTCACACTGATGAGAAAACTGTAACGTTGACTCAGTGCTTGAAATGTGGCTCCTCTTTCTAGAAGATTCAGTTATATGGGGTTCATGATGACTGGCTACATCATTCATTGGCAGGTTATGATGCCAATATTTTTCTCTTTAGGGACTGAGGAGGAGGCTGACCCAGAGCTGTTTACAAGGAAATCACATTATTTATTTGGGTTTGGTACATGAGAAGTTTAGCTCAGTCTTCAACTTGTGACCTCACCGTGTGATTCTCGTGATCTGATATTCCTTTGTGTTGAATAACTTCAAAGGGCAGCTGGGCAGAGCCCCCCGAAGCCACACAGGGAGCAACTTCTCACCTGCTGTCTTAGATCACTGAAGACACAGCTCAGCTCACATTTCCACCCAGGACACATGCGGCAGACATGCTGCAACTTGTTTGGAGAGAAAGGCCAGGGCCAGGGAGTCACAGTGAGCTGTGTGGGCTGGGGCAGGCTTTAAATATAACCAAGGGCTATGCTTTTACATGAAGAGCAAAGGAGGCGGGGCTTCAGGGCATGGGTCGCTTCCTAAAAATAAAGTCACTGAACTTTGAGAGAACTTTAGGATTAGCTTTGTCAATCCTGGAGTAGCTGCCAGCAGAGAGAAATTTGAAACTGTTTACCATTTGGGCCCAAAATGGAGCATTGATCCAGTTATGACGGATTCAAATGACAAATGTGCTTTTGCAAGGCCAGCCTGGGATGTGAGGATAGAGGAAATTTTGCAGCCCACCCTGTTTGGCCAGATCTCAGCAAGCCCCAAGTTCATTTTTTTTTTTTTTGGTGGCAATTTCTGCCAGCTACAACAGACCCCAGTCTATTATCACACCTTCATTTTGCTCCCAGTTGCCTTTTGTCTGATAATTAAAACATATTTTTTTTTGAAAAATACAAAAGGTTTAATATCTACACATGTTAAAGCAAACATCTACACATCTATTAGCCTTAGTCAATATATGTCTCCTTATTACATTTGATACTCTTCTTGTGTATGTGTGTATGTGTATAGGTATGTTCATTTGAGTGCAGGAACCTTAGAAGCCAGGAGAGGGGTCAGACCCCTAGAACTAAAGTTACACATGGTTGTGAGCTACCTGCCATAGGTGCTGGGTGCAGAACTCAGGTCCTCTGTAAGAACAGTATGTGCTTTAAACCACTGGGCCATTGCTCCAACCCCTCATCTTTCTTTTTTAAGAAAAACAATTTGAATCAAGTATGACACACATCTGTAATGATAATAGACACCTGTAATAATGATATACATTTATAATAATGATGCACATCTGTAATGATGATACACACCTGTAGCGATATTCAACTGTAACAATGATGCACATCTGTAATGATAGCACACATCTGTAATGATGGTGCACATCTGTAATGATGGTGCACATCTGTAATGATGATGCACATCTGTAATGATGATGCACATCTGTAATGATGACGCACATCTGTAGTAACAGCACTCAGAAAATTAAAGCTGGAGGAACATGAATTCCTCGCCAAGTTGGGCTATATTGCAAGACCCTAGCTCAAAAAACAAAACAACAAAGAAACAAATGGAAAACCCCAAACAAAACTATAAGAAGAGATTCCCATAAAGAGAAGTATATTTTCCCTTGGTATTACTTCTCTTCTTCCCAGAGAGAATAACATCATACATTTAATGTGATGCAAACTGGAGTGCCAAACTTTCTGACACTGAAATATGACATTGTCATGCACAAAGTTTATACTCTAGAATTACAAAAGTAAACAACAATTGTAAAGTAATCTTAGAATGTTTTAAGTAAGTTCGAAGTTTCGTGTTGGGCTGAATGTTGGCTGCCTATGGCCCATGGGCTGCAGGTTAGACACAAGTCTGCCATGTTTACATTTAGCCATAAATGCACGAGGCATCATTTTTAAAGTTTAATTAAAAAAATCATGTAATAAGAGCAATATTAAAAAGCTGCATCCTGGGGTTGAAGATGGCTCAGTGAGTAGGAATGCTTGCTTGACAGATGTGAAAACTTCAGCCTCCATGTAATAGGCAGGCATGGCCTTGTGTGTGTGTGTGACTGCAGAGTGGAGAAATGGAGACAACAGATCCTGGGAGCTTGTTGGCCAGCAGCCTAGTGAGCTTTGGGTTCAGTGAGAGGTCCTGCCTCAGAGGAATAAGGTGCGGAAGTGGTCGGAAGGCATCACCCTCAGCTCCTGCTGACCCTTCTATCCTTTACAATAGTTTTCCAGTAATTTGTGTACATGAAACTAGAGAAACTCCAAGTGATGATCAACTTGTTTCTTGTTTTCTGGCATACTGCATAAGACCTTTTCCTGTTTTTTTTTTTGCTTTGTCATGTTGCTTGGGCCCTGTTAGAGGTAATTATGAGCACTTAGGCTTGTTTCCAGCACTGAGAGGAATGCTTCTGCAGTGTGCTTGTCATATTTGCTAGAGATCTTGGTATGTTGCTTGTGGGATTTTCTGTAGATACTGCTTAGCAGAATAAGGAAGTCCCTGTGTATTCAGAGTTGGCAAGCAGTTTTTATTTGTTGTTATGAGTAAGTCACGGATTTTACTGGAAGCTCTTCTGCATTCCTTGAGTTGAATTCTTCTTAGTTTTTTAATGTGGGGAATTATATTGTTTGATCAGCTAACAGTAGGGCCATTCTTATGTTTCTAGATCTAATTTCCCTTGCTTTTCTGCTCCTGAAAGACCGGCATATTTGGTCTATCAGCAATTCATTTAGATATTTTGTGTCTTGGTTTAATTGGTGTGTGTTTTCATTTCCCCGTGGCCACTCCTCTTGTCTACTCTCGTGTTGAGATGCTGATTACTACTCTACTCCCTCTTCCCTCTCTTTCTTGTTCCCTTTAACAGGGTCTTACTCTGTAGTTGAGGCTAGCCCAAAACTGGTTATGCAGCCCAGGCTTTCCTTGAACTGGTAGCAATCCTCTTGTCTCACTTTCTACTGTCCTTTGTAAAGGAGTTTAATTCTGGGTTTTGATTTCATGTCCAACATCTCAGAAGTGGATCTGCATCCTGGGGGAGATCTGAAGTTTGCTGTTTCCAAGCCTTGATGTGTCAGTTCTCTGGCCTCAGACTCTATCAGGTGACTGATGGAGATCTGTTTGCAGGTTGCATTTTGTCTCTGTGAAGGTCCCTTTTCTCCAGTCTTTGGTCAGCTGCTCCACCTCCTGAGATGAGCTCTGCCCTTCTCCATGGCAGAGCTATGATGCTCTGTGGTTCTCTGGCCCATGAAGTGTTCTTAGAGCGCTGCCGGCAGGTCTTTGACAGTACCATGTATCTTTTCTGCTCCTCTCCTCTCAGGAATCGGTCCTGTGTTCTTGCTTGCCCAGGATAACACAGCAGAGGGTCTGTCTCTTACATCCAGTCTTCTAAGGCTTGTCATTCCTCCATGGAAGGCCTCATTCTGTATCCTAGATTTACCTCCCTTCTATGTCCTGAGTGCGAGGATTAAGACATCGCCCTGTCTGGCTTGATCAACTTTAAAAACCTTTTCTCCTTTTCTGAAGTGGAAGCAAACACCATGCTATCCTAAATTTTGAGCAGCCATTTTTTTAAAATAGGATCATCGTACTTTATCCTAGGCTTTTCCTTCTGTTTTTAGTTCATTCCAAGAAACCTTATATTTCTTAGAAGCCCTTTCTCTACTGCATCAGCATTTTGTGGCCTAACTCTTTAAGGTGCTTTGTGGTAGAACTTCCATCACTTGCCCCAGCTCCTCCAGCTAGTGCAATGTTCTTTCTCTTGGTTCTTACTACGTTATTTCTACCTTGTTATTTTGTTCTTCAGAAAGTAACTATCATAGGCCTTGGGGACTTGCAAAGTATTTTTGAATATTAATTGTGATGGAACAGCATCTACTTTGAAGGAATGGAGATTATTTAAATGAGAGCCATGCAAACCAAGTCCAGAGGTGGAGACATCATTATGCAATGCAGTCGATGCAAGGGAATTGGACTCATCTTTTCTCTAGAGACATCCTTTCATCTCACCTTTGGAATCCACATGAAGGAAGGACAGAACTGACCCAAGAAGCTGTCTTTTGACCTCCACACATGTGTTGTAGTGTCTTCACATGGACACTCATGCACATAGATAAATAAATAAATAATAAAAAGCAAGAAGAAAAGAAACCACTTCTTTGACATAATAGTGGTCCAGATAATTCAACACCATGGTTGTAATAAAAGGATAATATAAAACAAAGGCTTTGATCATAGTAAAGAATTCAATAATATATAAGCAGTTATGAAATAAGGAACTTTCTGTGTGAGGATGAGAGCTAACGTGCTTATTGCATTGAGGTCTGGTCCCTGGTGCCTATGTAAAAGTTGGGTGCAATGGTACTTGTCTATAACCCTGTACTTCAGGGAAATGCAGAGAAAGGCAGACCTCTAGAGCTTACTGCCTAGCCAGTCTGGTGGAAACAGTGAACTGCAGGTTCGGTGAGAGACTCCATCCCAAAGATAAGGTAGGGAGTGGCAGAGAAAGATACGTGAAATCAACCTCTGGATTCCACACACATACATGTGGAGGTGAGCACACTGGGACAATCAGGGCTACAGATACATTTATGTCACACAGAGACTCATATAGAGAGTACATAGGAGTCCTCCAAACCTTGTTGTTGGCAAAGAATTTCCAATACGTGATGCTGAGATCAGTTACCTTAGTCACAGTTTCAGTCCCTGGTACCCAGGAGTGTCCCTGGTACCCAGGAGTGTCCCTGGTACTCAGGAGTGTTTCTGCTCATTGTAGAGCACTGTCCTCCGAGCAAAACATGCTTGTTTCCAAGACACCACCCTGATCTGGGTTGTTGATTTTCCCTCATGGAAGAGGATAAGGAGGGTCCTTACCTGAGGGCCCAGCCACTCTTCTTATCTATTTTGTAAGCATGCAATTATGCCCTGATTGCATGTAGCCTTGGCACCTGTAGACTGGGAGAAGTTAATGAAGAAGCCACTATCCATGCCATCTTGAGTTATCCATGGTCCTGTGAGTAACTCCTCACACATGCTCTAAGTAAATCCAGTGAACTCACAGAACTTGGTTTCTGTGATGGTTTGTATATGCTCAGCCCAGGGAGTGACACTATTAGAGGGTGTGACTCTGTTGGAGTAGGTGTTGTTGTAGGTGTCAGCTTTAAGACCCTCATCCTAGCTGCCTGGAAGTCAGTATTCTGTTAGCAGCCTTCAGATGAAGATGTAGAACTCTCAGCTCCTCCTGCACCATGCCTGCCTGGATGGATGCTGCCATGTTCTTGCCTTGCTGATAATGCACTGAACTTGTGAATGTATAAGCCAGTCCCAATTAAATGTTGTCCTTATAAGAGTTGCCTTAGTCATGGTATCTGTTCACAGCAGTAAAACCCTAACTAAGACAGTTTCCCAGGGTGAACTCCTGTGTTCACCCTTTTGTTTGTGGTATGGACCATATTAGGAGCAGGTAGATATGGGTGGTTTACGTCACCTCCGAAGGTTCTCTCATAGCATGGTTGCTTCTGTGCTGGGCACTAGATTTTAACAATCACTGTTTTCTCTGACATATGAGTAGCAATGTGCATGTTGTCCAAATGGCACAGGAAACAAATGCATGATAAAGGCTGATTGGAGGGCATGGATTTGGTATTTTCCTATCACACGAGGAGCTTGAGTCTTGTATTGGGCATTAGAGACATCTGTTCCTGCTACCCCAGGTCAAGGTAACCTCTGCTGCATGCTGCAAGGCCTCCTGCTCCAGCCTTGTAAGGCAGTTGAAATATCCTCTTCTGTGGAAATTTATAGCAAAAGGGCGGTTTGGGAGACATTTATTCTACTATATGAAATATTCTTTTTTTTCTAACAGGGATTATTTTTTAAATTGTAGTGTTTTCTTTACATGTGTAGTGTGTATGTATGCGTGTGTGTGTGTGTGTGTGTGTGTGTGTGTGTGTGTTTATGTATGTATGTATTTGAGGCTAGAAGCCCAAGCTGAATGTTTTTCCTCTGTTGCACCCTGCCTTCTTATTTTGAGACGGTCTCCCACTGAACCTGGAGCTCACCAGTTTGGCAAGACTAGCTGGCAAGTAGGACCCAAGGAATGCTCCTGTTTCTGCTGGAGCAATACTGAGATTATAATACCATGCCTGATATTTTAATATGGGTACTAAGGATCTTAACTGAGGTCCTTACATTTGCATAACAGGTACTCTAGCAAAAAATTACCTTCTTCCTGTATCCTTTTTTAAAAAAAGATTTATTTATTTATCTTATGTATATGAGTACACCAACATTGCTCTCTTCAGACACATCAGAAGAGGGCACCAGACCCCATTACAGATGCTTGTGAGCCACCATGTGGTTGCTGGGATTTGAACTCAGGACCTCTGGAAGAACAGTCAATGCTCTTAACCGCTGAGCCATCCCTCCAGCCTCCCTTCCTGTATTCTTATTACATATACAATTTGAAAGAAGAAACAAATGACTTCTCTTTTACATTCTATTGCACTTATGTTTTCCTAAAGGCAGATTCCCATAGCACAGTAAGTGGCGAGTTGGGCGATTTCAGTCCTTGGCCTTTCCCTTGGTACCAGCTCCTGCAAGCTATGTCATGCAGCCTGCCTGAGAGATTAGTAACTATTTGCAGGACAGCCTGGGAGGAAGGAGGAGCGGAAATCAGTCTCAGATGTTAGACTGAAACATGCTCCAAATTGAAAGCATGAAGAGAATGCATATATGAAAGTGATCTCTGGCAAACACACCAGGTGAAAAGCCTGGTCCGGGACTTGCTCCTGGCTACTTCTGTTTGCCTGCGTGGGAGCCTGTTCAACCTTGTGACATTCCCTAATAGTGGCTGGGCAAGCACTTAGAGCCCAGTATGTCAGATCCAGCTATGAAGTTTGCTTAGTCAGGAAGATATTGGTGAATTAGCATCCTTAACTCAAGAAGTGTAAAGTTTTTAGACTTGAATTCTAGAAGCCTAATACAGGAATAGCCCTTGGGGACCATTTTAGAACTAGCAGCAACTGAACTCACAGTGTTCTGAAATGCAGGTACCTGCCAAGGTTAACGGATGTAAGTAAGACATGTCATCTACACAGTTGGTTTCATCTTTAATTTATTCCCCCTCAACTGTGTTGAAAACTGGTGCCTGGTATTATGATAGTCAGGGGCCATTTCTTATGGTTCTTCATAATCAAGTCTCCTGTGGTTCGTGTGTGCTGGCTAGTTTTATGTCAACATGACACAAACTAGAGTCATATGAGAGAAGGGAACCTGGATCAAGAAAATGTGTCCCTAAGATTGGTCTGTAAGGCATCTTCTTTCTTCCTTTCCTTTCCTTTCCTTCCCTTTCCTTTCCTTTCCTTTCCTTTTCTTTTCTTTTCCTTTTTCTATTTTTTAGTCTTTTTTTTTACAGTCCAGATTTTATCCACCCTCCATCTGTTCCACATCCCACACCTCTTCCCTCCCTGCCTTGCCCTTCCAAGAGGATGTCCCCACCCCACCCATACCCCACCAGACCTCCCCACTCCCTGGGGCCCCAAGTCTTGAGGGTTAGGTGCATCTTCTCTGACTGAGTCCAGACCCAGCACTCCTCTGCTGTATATGTTGGGGGCCTCATATCAGCTGGTGCATGGTGCCTGGTTGGTGGCTCAAGGTCTGAGAGATCCCAGGCGTCCGGGTTAGTTGAGACTGCTGGATTTCCTATAGGTTTGCCCTCCTCCTCTGCTTCTCCCAGCTTTTCCCTAACTCAACCAGAGGGGTCAGCTGCTTCTGTCCATTGGTTGGGTATAAATATCTGCATCTGACTCTTTCAGCTGCTTGTTGGGCCTTTCGGAGGGCTGTCATGACAGGCCCCTGTTTGTAAGCACATCCTAGCATCAGTAATAGTCATTTTCTAAATAACTAATTGATGGGGAAGGGCTCAACCCATTGTGGTTAGTGCCATCCCTAGGCTGGTGGTCCTAGGTTCTATAAGGAAACAGACGGAGTGAGCCAGTAAGTAGCATCCCTCCATGGCCTCTTCATCAGCTCCTGCATCCTGTCGTAGCTTGAGTTCCTGTCCTGACTTCCTTCAGTGATGACCAGTGATATGGAAGTGTAAACCAAGTCAACCCTTTCCTCCACAACTTGCTTTTGATATGGAAGTGTAAACCAAGTCAACCCTTTCTTCCACAACTTGCTTTAGGTCACGGTGCTTTATTGCAGCAATAGCAACCCTAACTAAGATATAATGTCTTTCATCTCTTTTAGGGTTGTTTCGTGGATTAAATTCAGCACTGGCTTGGGTTGGAAATTTGGTATTGCCATCTCAGGGCAAAGAGTTTAAGTCTAAAGCTGAGTATCAGCAAAGGGGCAGCAGTAAAATAATTCCAATGAATGCAGAAGGGTCTGGTATGGGCCTGCCGGATACCTGTGACATTGTACAATGCAGTTCAAGTCAGTGACCTCAGACCTCATGGAGAACCTCACCTGTGTTCAGAGCCACTAACCCTGACCATGGTCTAGCTAACTTTATAATTCTGCCTGGCCACATGTCTGGTATCTGGTGATCCAGCAATCAGACATCCTAGCAGACAGGGGATGAAGAACTTGTTCCTTGTTAGGTGTTTCTCATTATGAGGTAAGGGGTGGCCATAGTGCTCACTGGATGTTTGAACAGAGTAGCAGGTGGATACATAGTGAACAACCTTATTGGCATTGTTCTTCTATGTAAAAAGAGTGAGTTGGGCCAAATATTAGACAACTCTGAAAAGCTCTGACAGCCTCTAAGTGTGTGGAAGAGCCCCCCCTCCCCCAGGGGTTAGGGAGTCTTTTTGGTCAAGTATAAGTATTTAAACATAAAAATTTTAAATTAAATTACAAGGCCAAGGTAGATATCTCAGTGGGTAAAGCATGTTCTGTGCAAGCATGAAGACCTGAGTTTGGATCTTCAGTTTCCACACAGAGAAAGCCAGATATGGTCACGAAGTCCTGCAGTGCCATTCTCTCTCTAGCGCAGAAGGGTGGAGTCAGGATTCCTTGGAGTTTGTGGGCACCACCCTAGTAGAAATGACAGCTTCTGGGCTCAGTGCAGATACTGGCCTCTCAAAAGTAAGGTGAAAAGCAATTGAGAAAGATGTCTCAGTATAACCCTCTGTTCTCCATAAGCATATGTGCTTTCTCTCTCTCTCTCTCTCTCTCTCTCTCTCTCTCTCTCTCTCTCTCTCTCTCTCTCTCTCTCTCTCTCTCTCTCTCTCTCTCTCTCTCTCTCTCTCTCTCTCTCCACACACACACACACACACACACACACACACACACACACCACACTTTAAATTCAAGCCATAGAGTGTAACTTTAAAAACAGTGACAGGATATGTCTTAGGGTTTCCCATTGCTGTGAAGAAACACCAGGACCATGGCAATTCTTATATAATTGGGTCTGGCTTAAAGTTCAGAGGCTTAGTTCATTGTCATCATGGTGGGAAACATGGTGGCATGCAGGTAGGCATGAGGTTTCTGCATCTGGATCAGCAGGCAGCAGGAAGAGAGAGACATTGAGTGTGCCTTAATCCAATCCCCAGTGACCGCCAAATCCAATCCCCAGTGACACACTTCCTCCATAGAGGCCACACTTACTCCAGCCAGGCCACACCTCCTAATAGTGCCACTCCCTGTGGGCTTATTGGAGCCAATTTTTATACAGTCCACCACAGGATACTTTCTTAAGGTTATATCTATATCTATATTTATCTTTTTAAACCTGTGGTGTATTTTGGGAAGGCAGTTATAATACGGTGTTTAAGAATGATGCCTTTGGTGCCATCTCACTTGGATTCAAATCCTGACTTCTACTTTCTAACAATTGTTTAATCTTTGTTAAGCTATTTAACCTCTGCATTTGTTTCTTGATTCATAAAATGGGCATAATAAATATCTACTAAAAATAGTTTCTAGAGGTTGTTTGTTTATGTTTATATATATATATATATATATATATATATATATATATATATATATATATATCACCACCACCATCAGATTTTCTTGGGGGAACATCTAGTTGTATTGCTAACCCTTTGGAAGAGCTAGTAAATTCTATTGTGCCTTCCTTCAAAACTGTGTCTTCTGTTGTCTTCTGCAGCAAACTGTGTTCCGCCATGCCAGAATGGAGGAATGTGTCTTCGGCCTCAGTTCTGTGTGTGCAAGCCAGGGACAAAGGGTGAAGCCTGCGAGATCACAGCTGCCCAGGACGCCATGCCACGAGTCTTTGGAGGGCAGAATCCTGGGTCCTCATGGGTCCCTCCTGAGCAAGCAGCAAAGCGTACCTCAACCAAGAAGGCAGACACCTTACCCAGGGTCAGTCCAGTGGCCCAGATGACCCTGACCCTCAAGCCGAAGCCTTCTGTGGGACTCTCCCAGCAGATACATTCTCAGTGAGTGTTTTCACCTTACTTCTGGCCTCGATGTACATTAGCTACTCTGAACACACTGCTCTAAGCCACTCTCCGTACCCCATTTACAGAGATCTCTAGCACAATAATAATAGCCTTCTTCCTTCTCAAGCGTCTCCATGCCAGACTCGTGTATCAAGTATCTTAAAGAGACTTCTTTGATGAATGACTTTACCCTGAGTGTAACCGTAGTGCGGCTAGGATTATAGGGATCAGTGCTGGAAGGGAATGATAAACATAGTTGTCTGATTGTGGAGTTGTAAATTTAAGAATTCTTTTTTCGGCTCATCAGTTTGGAGTGCTGACTGCTCTTCCAGAGGACTTATGGGAGTCCATTCCCTGCGCCCACATGTTCGCTCACAGCTGTCTGCTAACTCCAGTTCCAGGGAATCTGAAACCTTCTTCTGACCTCTGCGGGTACTAGGCATGCACATGTTACGTAGACATACATGGGTGCAAAATCCTCAGCACATATAAAATAAAATAATTTATATAAAGTAACTTAAAATATAATTCTTTTGGGGAATGGGGATGATTTAGAGTTCTGAAACAGTAATTTTAAAAAAAAGAGAGAGAGATGCGCATGCAGTTTTTAAGGATATCGGAAGACGTAGGGCTTTGCCTAGGAGAGTGAGGAGGCACTCCTCAGTTTCAGCCCAAGGTAAATGTATCCACTCTGTACACCACACAATGTCTGCCTCTCAGTTACCGTGCAGGCCCGTTTTTTTGGTGAATGAGGTTGCTTTCTATTTATGGGAACTCTGTTTTTCCCCTTCTTACCATTAGGGAGCACTGAATACGATAGGAACTCAGGGATAAGAAAAATTGTCCTTGACCTCCTGTGACTTTCATGACAAGCAGCCCGAAGAGGGGCCCTTGTCTGTCTCCTCTTAATGAGCAACTACACATGGATAATAAGACACTGAAGTGACTGCAGCGACCACTTGTCATTTGTGTAGGAATGTCACATACAGGAAGCCCCCAGCTTAAAAAGGGACTTGACCTGAGTTCATTGGTAAGTCACTTGCTTGGAATTTAGAAAGCATTTCCCAGTGGAGACAGCCCTTCCATGTGGTGATTAGTGTTCGCAGAGCCCACAGAGGTCATTTGATCTGTTAACAAGCCCACCCCCCCATTCATACTCACCATTGGAGCTGACCACCCACTGGTTCTGCAGCTTAGAGCTTTTTTCTTTCTCTTCTCTCCCAAATACCTCTCTTATTTTTCTGTTTTTTTTTCCTCCTCTATTTCTTCTTGTAATATAAGACTTTAGTTCTGTCACAGGCTAGGTAGAAACCTGATGGTTTTGATGACACATTTTATATCTCTAAGTGACATGTAACAGCGCCTCGAAGCTTCCCATGGACCAGGTACTAGTTTCAAACGAGTCACCACTTTATAACTCACAATGAGTCTATAATGTGGGTCCTAAATAATAGAAACTAACCCCATTTTTACAGAGGAGAAAAGTCAGCTTAGAGTGAGTGACTTGTTCACAGTCATGCAGCTAGTTAATCAGTAAGTGCTTCTGTTTGGGCTTAAGCGGAGGTCATTGTGTCTCACCATCCCTCCTTAAGGAAGGGCTTGGCAAACAGTTCTGTGAGGGAGGAGATAGTGAGTAATTTCTGCTCTGTAGGACAGATGCTTTCTGTGCTTGGATTGTCACTGCGGCCCCAAAGCATGGACTACAGGTGACATTTCCTGCACTCCCAAATCCCTTCAGTTATGGAATAGACATTTGAATCACAAGTTACAAAATGTAATTCTTTAGATTTTTTTCTCAGTCATACTTACCTATTTGTGTGTGTGTGTGCGCGTGTTACATGTTTATGTGTGCATGTATATCTACCTGTGGAGACCATTGGTGAATATCAGGTGTCTTTCTCTACAACCAACTCCCCAGCTCCCCCCAAACCCTATCTCAGACCAGGGTGGCCTTGAATTTCACAGAGATCCTCTTGACTTAGCCTCCCCAGTGCTGGGATTAAAGGGCATATATCACTATACTCAGCCATGAATAACTGTATGTATGTATGTATGTATGTATGTATGCATGCATGCATGCATATTCTGTCTCCCCTCTCCCTCAGCTCTGGGATGATGAGTCTGCTGCCATGTCTGGTTTTAATGTGGATACTGGTGATCAAACCTGGGTCCTCAGGTTTGCACAGCAAGCACTTTACTGAATGAGCCATCTCCCATCCCTTTTCTCAGCACTTTTTTCTTTGTTTTCTTTTCTAAAAAATGTTTACATCTTTAATTATCTTAGAATTCCGCATAAGTGTATGGTAAAATATGATCATGTCCATCTCCCATTTCCCCCTACATGGCTTCTCCCCTAAGATGTCTCCCTCCCAATTTGATCTCTTCCTCCCTTTTTCCTCTTCCTCCTCCCTTTCCTCCCCTTCTTTCTTTTCAAATAAATGTACTAAGTTCAATCAGTGATGCTCATCTGCACAGAGATAGAGAGCCATCCACTGGAGCACAGGTGGCCTACCCCTGGTCTCCCACACAGAGATTGGTTCTCAGCTGCCAGTGGCTCCTTAGAGACCTTGAGATCTCCCCAGCCTATGCTGGAAAGTTTGCTGGTTTGCTCTTGTGCAGGCAACTATAGTTGTGTGTACCAGCCCCATCCCGCCTGGAAGGCACACAGCGGTCCTCCCATTCTCCAGCTCTTACAATATTTCCACCTGCTCTTCTTCTGTGTCGCTTGAGCCTTAGTAGTAAGTGGAGGAATTAAAAAAGATGCTGGTTTACAGCTGAGCACTCCCAGTCGCTTATTCTTGGCTCTCTGTCCAGTTATGAATCTTTGCATTAACCACTGACCACTAGAAAAGGAAGGTTCCCTGGTCCAGGCTGAGAGCATCCAAGGTCTATAAATGCTTAGAAGGCAACTTAATAGCTGTTTTGAACATGTGACAATCACTCTTAACTTGGAAAAAACCAGGCTGTGGTCTGGATGAGCTTGCTCACCTCTTTGTCCTGAGGTCAATAGTGACTATTTTGGTGCTAGAACACAGATGTCACTGTGTCCCTGGAATGATTTAGATCATACTTAAACATCTCCCTGCTAGCATTGCTCTGATCTTAAGGACAAAAAATAATTCTGCCTTGAATTCTGCTTTGGAGATCAGGAGTCAGATTACAGTGTGTTGTTACAACTTTTTTTCTAGCCTTACTACTCATGTAAACCGTGAAACGAGTTACAAGAAATGTAATTCAACTTGAGTATTCCCAGTACCATTTGACTCTGACCCTCAGACCGCGAGTGGTTTGTTTGCAAAAACCATTTGCCAGATAAAGCTAAAGGAGTAACTGTTAAATATATCCTTCTTTAGAATATGCAGTTTAGAGGAGACTGCTATGAGGGAAAAGAGAGAGCTTCAGTTGCACCTGGGATTTGGTTTCTGCAGAAGCAGAGTTGTTGGGTAGGCAGTTCTGAATTCTGCAGCGGCTGGATCCCAATCAGAACTGCCTCTCGGTCGGGTATGTACTTGTGAGGCGAGATAGTTCGTCTCTTCTGGAGCTAAATATGAATGACCATGAACTGTGAACACAGATATAGGTTACTCCAAATTTCATGTGCTACCTGGGACCTTTTATTGACTTTTTACAGTAACAAAATCAAGAAGGTTATATGTTAAGACATTTTAAAATACAGGGCTGGAAACATCAGGTGGGTGGTTATAGCAAAGCAGGCGAAATCCCTGCCATAGCCTTGGATGCTATCTATCAGTGATGTTCTTAGCTATTGGATCATTGATGGCCTGTCGTATGATCCTAAGGAATTAGCTAATCATTACATACAATATTAGAGAGTAAATAGCTATTAAGAAGCCGAAATTGCTCGAGATAATTGCCTGTGGACCCGAACATTCCCAACTTCTTATATCAGAAATTCTAATTAATAAACCTTTGTAAGCACAACTTCTCTCAAACTTTCCTTGACATGGTTAAGGGGAAGAGACAGCCTAGGATGCTGTCAGTTGTGATATTTGCATCTTAAAACTTTTGTATCTGAGCTGGGTGTGATGGCGCACATCTTTAATCTTAGCACTCAGGAGGTAGAGGCAGGTGGAGCTCTGTGAATTTGAGGCTAGTCCGCCCTGTCTACAGAGGGAGTTCCAGGACAGCTAGAGCTACATAGTGAGATCCTGTCTGAAAAAACAAAACAAAACAAAAAACAAACAAACAAAAAACAAACAAAGGGAAATCTAAAAGAAAACAGGGTAGAGGGAGAGCTCTTTAGAGGAAACAGTTTTGTAATAGCAGCTTGGCCAGGCAGAGCTAGAGAAGGGCTCCTCTAGAGGATGCAGTGATGGGAAGCCAGCCACGGTCTGCCCAAGATCGTGAAGTGAGCTGCCATTATAGAGAGGACTTCGGGAAGTATGTAGCTGGCCAACTTATGTGATGATGGTTTTTACTTCAGATCCTGTTGAACTCAACTGCCAAGGAGTCCTACTGGTAGGCTCATTTCTCCCACTTCTCCTACTTCTCCTTTTCAAATATCATTTCTTTTTGGATGTTTTACAGTCTTTTAAAATATATGTTTATTTTTATTGTATGCATTTGAGTTTTGCCTGCATGGGTTTGTGCATCATATACGTGCAGTGTATGAGGGCTGAAGAGGGTATTGGATCCCCTAGAGTTACAATCAGCTGCTGTGTGGACTCTGGGAAACAGAACCCAGATCCTCTGGAAGAGCAGCCAATGCTCTTAACCAGTGAGCCATCTCTCTAGTTCCTCAGGTCTTGTTTTTAACAGGAGAAGTAGGAGATTAAGAATCCTTAAAATGCTCAACTGTAGACATAAAGTTGTGTAAAATGCTGAAAAGGAACCTTTTGTAGCCACTATCTGAAGTATTTATTAAGTCTTGATCACGGGTTCAAACAGTTTTCATTTAGTTCATCTGCATAGGGAGACTTTGTCCTCGTGGCAAGGGTAGTATCTGAACAAATGTACACTTTTTGGGCGCTCACAGTCTGCAGAGGGCAGAGGACTAATGCACAGTGCTACACAATATCTGTTGGCTGTGGTTAATGCTAAAGAGAAAATAGAACTGCAGATAGTGTCCCGGGGAAGCTGGGAGGCTTTGAGGTGCGTGGGGGTGGTTATTAGACAAAGCCCTAGGGGTGATGGTTAAACAAAGGCCTGTGGGAGGAGAGGGCAGGAGCCGTGTAAATATTAATACAAGGGGTTGGGCAGAGGCTTTCAGGCTAGAGTGTGCCTGGAGAGGTTGAGGAACAGCTTAGTTCAATAAAACTGTTTTGTTTAAATGACATGGACAGGGGGCCCTGTGGGAGCAGGTGCCTTATTAGATTAGATTAGGCAGGTGGCTGTTGTACAGCTTGGTTTTACTTTTGGCTGAGTTGGTTTTAGGGCATTTGACCTTGAATAGGATACCCACCACGCTCCTTAGACACCCGGAGGAAGAAGCAGTTGTTTCCAGATGTTGGTATGTTGAGAAGGTGGAATCCTGGAGTGCTCACTGGAGAAGGCAGACTGTGAACTTGGGAAGGCAGAGGACTTGGACATGCAGAACTAAGAAGGGAGTTTCCAGAGAGGCAATGGTTCAAGAACCTGGTGCATTAGTTATCTTGTGTAACTCAGCAGCCTGAATCAACAACCGTATCTTGATGGACAATGTGTGTGTCAGGAATTCTGTAGGCCTAAAGCTGTGAGCTCTGGCTAGGTCTCTCCTGATGTGGCAGACAAGCTGAGAGTAGGGGTGGCCATTGCTTGAAGGCTTGGCTGATACTGAGGTGTCTACTGCCAGGAGGACTGCCAACAAAGGATCTCCATAGAGCTACCCAGTGCCCTCCAACATGGCTGCTGACTTCTGAGTGACTCCAGACCTGGAGAGCAGAGGGAAAGCCAGAGTAACTTTGCAGTCAGTAGCGTTTAATGCCACAAACTCTATAAGTTCCCATTTACAAGCAGTTGAAGAGAGCACTGCTGAAATTAGGGAGCACGACTGAAAGGGAGGAAGGGGAGGGACTTGGGCATATATTTAAAAGTGAATTGATTGGAGCTAGTTGTCAGCTGGACGGAATGTAGAATTACTTGGGAGACAGGCCTGGGGCATGCCTGTGTGGTTTGTCTTCAGGGCCTAATACAGGTGGGAAGACCCACCCTCTGTGGGTGGTACTGATCTCTGGCTGGGATCCTGATCTGTGTAAATGGAGAGTGGCACCTGTGAAGTAGCATGCCTTTATTACTCTCTGGTCCTGATGGTAGATGTGCTGTGAACAGCTGCTTTGGGCTCCAGACCTTTCCACTTCCCTGCCATGATGAACCTACTCCCTTGAGTTGCTTTGGTTGGGGAATTTTAACACAGAAAACAATAAAAGAGGCCACAGTAAGGATATAATTTGATATGAGTAAGAGTAGTGGCAGTACAGACATCCAAGGCTGGGTGAGAACCAGATTGTTGAGTGACATTTCAATAAAACATTGCCTGTCAATTAGAGAAATAAACACATAAAAAAACCCACAACAAAAGCAAAGGGAAGAGAAGTTAAAGTTTATAAAAAAAATTAAGAAACTCATTAGCCATTCACAACAATTGGATTACACTTCTGTCATGATCCAAACAAATAAATAATCCAAACAAATAAATAATCAAAGGTGGATTATAGGGTAATCAGGAAAATGCTAATGCTGATGGGACTCTAAAAGGATAGCTTTGTACTCCAGGGGCTCTGATTATGGCACTGGAGGGAGATCACAGCGAAGCGTCAACTGTGAAGGTATATGGTGTCTGAAATCTGAACCACAAAATCCAGTAGGTGGAGGTATGGTAGCTCAAGATCAGCTATGAGGTGATAATTTTTGATGCTGGATAATGTGTTACATAGAGGTTTCTTGCAAAAGTCTTTTTATATTTTGGAGGAAAAATTTTGTAATAGATCAATTAAAAAAACAAAAACCATGAAAGTTTCAAGTAGGAGAATGCCACGATTTTCCTTGCTATCCAGAATCCGCATGTGCCCCGGGGAACCTGCACTACATTAGAACCAGAGGTGACTGCAGTGGGTTTTCTGTCAGATGTGCCAGTCATGGCAACCCAGAGGAAGGAAGTGAACCCAGTCATTACCGTTGTATAAACCTGAGCACCTGGCTGAACTTGCAGAGACAATCAGGCTGTGGCTCATCCTCGGGATACGTGAGAAAGGCGTCCTGGTGAGGTTTCAAGATTGCCTTGGTTTGGCAAAGTGTTTAGTACTTGGTTTCAAAGGGAGGGTCTGTGATGGAGCTTTGGGGTGAAACAGTTGAGATCACACTCTGAAGCCTATTAATGACTCAGACAAGAGCGGGGCAGAGGACAAGGCTGGTTACTTGGTTTGGAAAGACTGTCCAATACATTCCGGAAAAGCCACTGCCATGGTTTGGAGCTCCAATCTCCATTTTTTTTTTT
>NW_022196912.1:19411599-19419765 GCF_008632895.1 Mastomys coucha | reverse complement strand
TGGTGTTGTTATTTCTGGTCTTTTAGGCCACATCATAGCCACTGCATGAGCTGAAGAAATGGCCAGACAGTATTTCATTTTCTTGTATCTGTACTTTCTTCAGATTCCTGAGAGAGAGAGAGAGAGAGAAAGAGAGAGAGAGAGAGAGAAAGAGAGAGAGAGAGGAAGAGAAGAGGAGAGGAAAGAAGAGAAGAGAAGAGAAAAGGAGAGAGCCTTTCCCTGGCCTGGAACTCAATAAGTAGTCTAGGATGGCTGGTCACTGCACCCCAGGAATCCTCTGCTTCTGCCTCCCCAGTGCTGGGATTAAGAGTGACACCATACCCAGATGATGATGATGATGATGATGATGATGATAATGATGATGATGATGAAATGTGGGTTCTGCAGGGATCAAATTCAGGTTCTTGTGCTTGCAAGCCTAGCACTTTTTTAGTTGACCTATCCCCCACCCCAACCCCAACTTTCTTTAAATTTTTATCTACTTCATAATTCTGCAGTATAACTGAGGTCATTGTCACCCTTGCGTCCTATAGATGTCATTCAGATGTGAACTGTCAGGGTGGCCCCAGAACAGCCACTGTTAGATTGGTCCAGGCTGGGTTCTGTCTTTGATTCTTACATGAATAGGTGGTAACGTGAACGAGCTGTGTAATAATTCACAGAGGAGCACCAGTCAAAGTGGTTCAGTTTTCTTCAGCTTTGTACTATCTCTCATTGTTCATAAGTACGCTTGAAGTTTTCCAAAGAAGTGTGTTTCCAACTCTCAGTGCCTCTGAAGAGGCTTGCTGGGCCCTTGTAGCATGCCTCCCCCCTTTTATCCTGTTACTCATGATGGGTGATACAGTCGCTAACCATGGGAGCCTGACCCAGAGCTCAAAGGGACATTGTTTATTTGCTAGGTCCGTTAGTTGTTTGGGGACTGTTGGTACAATGAGCGCCACTTTGCCAAGTGCAGGGCTGTTATCTCTGCTGTATGAGGAGGAAGCCCTTATGAAGGAGACAATGTGCCCTGTCCCCCTCTTTGAGCCTGAGCAGGAAGTCTGGTTTCACTCAGGATATGGATGTCAGATCTATCTGGAGAATTCACATGCAGCCCAGTCCTCTCATTTTCTGGGGTAATGCTCAGTCGTTTTCTTAGTCTCTTGGTATCCTGCCATGACAAAGGGGGCTTAGTTGGTCTAGAAAAACTAGTTTTTCTCATTAAAGACACTGATAATTCTCTCTCCTGTCACCTTCTTCTCAGGGGTGTGAAGAAGGCAAAAGGAGTGAATTTGAACGTGTTCTTTTAAAAAACTGGCTTGAAATGTGTTCTATATTTACCAAGTGAGTTTATAGCATGCCAGATAGTTTCTAAATATAGAGGAGGTCTTTTAAAAGTCCATGCAGAGGGGACGCCTTCTACTTTTAAAGTTCTTCAGAAATGAGCACTTGACATTTATCTCTTGGTTTGGATGAGAGAAATGCTGAGTGAAGTCCTCGCCATGAAAGAAGAGGGGGATGTGGAGGTCCCTGCCCTTGGGAATCTTCAAAATAGACCTGTGCTTTGCCACCCATGGCGAAGGGTTCCTTAGACGTCTCTGCCCTTCACAATGACAGTGGCAGCCCAGGGGTTTACTCTCTTTATTTGAACTTCTCCTCACCTTCCTCTTTTTTTTTTTTATTTCTCACAATAAGAAAGCTCATTATAAAGCGATATCAAGAGCTGACGCGGTAGAGAGAGATTTCTCTTGTTTTGTAGCCTGAGTAGTTGCTATTGGTGCCTTGATAGAACTTATTAAAACAGCCAAATGATTTTCAGCGCATGAATTGCTACTATCACAAAATGATCTCTAAGACTCACAGCGGACCCTGCTGTAAGTTGACCCCTCACAGAGGTGAGGCCTCCCCTGCACATCCGTCCAGCTTCCCTGCGTTTACAACATGCCTGTTACTTTCCCGCGCAGTTCTTCCCAGCCCACAGAGGCACACAGAGGGGCTTCAACAGAGATTTGCATAACATTAGAAAACATTTTCTGAAAAATTAAACACGGCACTACACAGCTGCAGTCCCAATGCTAAGAGGTGGAGACAGGTGATCCCTTACGCTTGCTGGCCAACCAGGGTAGCCAGTCAGTGAGCTCCAGGTTAAGTGAGAAACACCATTTCAACAAACAAACAAGCAAACAAGCAAACAAACAAATGGTAGGGAGACTGGAGAGATGGCTCAGAAGTTAAGCGCACTCAGTACTCTTGGAGAGGACCCCGGTTTAGTTCCCAGTACTAACCTATCCTATACAACTTTTCACAACTGTAATTCCAATCTAGGAGTTCCTGCGCCCTCTTTTGGCCTCTGTGAGTACTGCACCCATATGGCTCTCAGCTATCTATCTATCTATCTATCTATCTATCTATCTATCTATCTATCTATCTATCTATCTATATCTATATATATAAAATGTATGTGTTTATGCAGGCTTTATAAAAGACAAAATAAATCTTTTTAAAGAATAGTGTGCTGTCTGGGCCGGTACCCTGAACAGACCTTGGGTGTAAACTCTGCAGCCAGTTCCACAACACCCAGAGGAAGCTCCACTCCCAGGTGCTCTAACACGCCCAGGATCAGAGTTGGTGGAGGACACTTCTGTCTGAATAGTGGGAGTAACTGGGACCAGTGGGACCAAGGCACACAGGAACTCCGCCAGTCCAGTGGCTCGGGTTTCTTCCAGTCTGTCTGGGCTGGTGCCCTAAGCAAACCTAGGGTGCAATTTTTGCAGCCAGTCCCACAACACCTGGAGGAAGCTCCACTCCCAGGCGCTCTAATGGACCCAGGATCACAGGATCCCAGAATCACAGGATCCCAGAGACAGCTTGACTCTGAGGAGTTCTGAAACAACTAGGATCACAGGAAGGACAGGCTCCAGTCAGATTTAGCAAGGGCAGGTAGCACTAGAGATATCCAGATGGCGGGTGTGTGTGTGTGTGTGTGTGTGTGTGTGTGTGTGTGGTGGGGGTAGGGGACAAGCATAAGAAAATAAGCAACAGAAATCAAGGTTACTTGGCATCATCATAACCCAATTCTCTCACCATAGCAAGTCCTCGACACAACATCACACCGGAAAAGCAAGATTCGTATCCAAAATCACTTCTCATGATGATGATAGAGAACAATAAAAAGGACATAAATAACTCCCTTAAGAAAATACAGGAAAACACAGGTAAACAGCTAGAAACCCTTAAAGAGGAAACACAAAAATCCCTTAAAAAACTACAGGAAAACACAATCAAACAGGTGAAGGAAATGAACAAAACCATCCAGGATCTAAAAATGGAAATAGAAACAATAAAGAAATCACAAAGGGAGACAACCCTGGATATAGAAAACCTAGGAAAGAGATCAGGAGTCATAGATGCAAGTATCACCAACAGAGTACAAGAGATAGAAGAGAGAATCTCAGGGGCAGAAGTCACCTTAGAAAACATTGACACAACAGTCAAAGAAAATGCAAAAAGCAAAAAGTTCCTCAACCAAAACATCTAGGAAATCCAGGACACAATGAGAAGACCAAACCTAAGGATAATAGGTATAGAAGAGAGTGAAGACTCCTAACTTAAAGGGCCAGTGAATATCTTAAACAAAATTATAGAAGAAAACTCCCTAACCTAAAGAAAGAGATGCCCATGAACATACAAGAAGCCTACAGAACTCCAAATAGACTGGACCAGAAAAGAAATTCCTCCTCTCACATAATAATCAAAACACCAAATGCACTAAACAAAGAAAGAATTTTAAAAGCAGTAAGGGGAAAAGGTCAAATAACATATAAAGGCAGGCCTATCAGAATTACACTAGACTTCTCACCAGAGATTATGAAAGCTAGATGATCCTGGGCAGATGTCATACAGACCCTAAGAGAACAAATGCCAGCCCAGGCTACTATATCCAGCAAAACTCTCAATTACCATAGATGGAGAAACCAAGATATTCCATGACAAAACCAAATTTACACAATATCTTTCCACAAATCCAGCCCTACAAAGGATAATAGATGGAAAACACCAACATAAGGAGCAAAACTACACCCTAGAAGAAGCAAGAAAGTAATCTTTCAATATACCTACACAAACATAATTCTACCTCTAACAATAAAAATAACAGGAAGTAATAATTACTTTTTCTTAATATCTCTTAATATGAAAATTAATATTACCAACATATCCTAATTGATTCAAATTCAAAAGTATGAGGAATTGGAAATTTGCTGGCTATCATCTGGTGGTGCCTCTAATTTGGTAATTGGAGAAATAGGTCCAATATTGTACAATCCATATACACTTTCTGCTTGTTTGTACATGACAGTGTCTTGCTGGGTACCACATAATGGTCTTGAAATCATGCTTCTGTTATCTCAGCCTCTCTAATAGTAGGATTGTTTATTTGATGTTTTTACACTATACTATGGTTTTCAAACAGCGTACATATTTCAAAATTATTTGTACAACCAAAAGAAACGTAAACAATTAACTTGGCAGGTGGCTTGAAAGAGAACAACAAAGAGTGAGACTGAATGCTTTGCTTGACGTTTGTAACTATTGTATCAATTTTGAAGAAGAGGACTTTATAAGTTACTCTTTCTCTGAGATAGATGAATGCTTTTCAAAATCATCACAGACAATGAACCAGATTCTTACCCTCACCTAATGTCTGTGCCACCCTCCAAACAGAACCATTGTTCATTGAAACAGCTGGTGAATGAGTTCATGGATAGTCCATCTTAATACACACACCATTTCATAAATGAATGTAACCTGTTCTCTGTGGGCTGAGAATGAAGTCACTCACTCAAGTCAAATAGCTTTGACCATAGCAGGAAGTCTGTATCCAAAAATCGTGCCTACAATTCATTCCTTGGCGCAGCAGAACTGTCAACTCTCAGCTTAGCTACTAGGGAGGCAAAATCCTTTGGTGATGTGAGGGTCACTGAAGTAGAGCCTTATTACAATGAAATCCAATATCTAAAAAATGTTCTTATTTTGGGCTTGTACCACAGTAAGAGCCAAGATTTTTAAGCTCTACTAAAAACAAAACAAACAAGAAAACTTTATCTATTTATGTTCATTTAAAAAAACTAGTAGTGATGTATTATTTTATAATACACAGTTAATGTTTGGAGTTATTTAAAATTTATATTGAGAAAAATATATGTATTTTCAGTATTGTTGCAGACAAGCATCTACATAAGACTGTTCAATTGTTTTATATCAAACAACTTTTATAATTGTTACAATATTTTATAAATTTTAAAGAATATGACAAAATAAAAAAACAAAAGGTATTGCAGGTATTGAAGGGGGTTCTCTGGGAGGAGTTGGGGCACAAAAGGGAAAGAATGTGATGTAATTCTATTTACTTAAAATATGTTTTTAAAACAAATTCTGATAAACTGAAATTATGTATCTTTTCTCATCATAATACAATAAAACTTAAAAAATGGTAAAAAAATAAAAAAGTAGTTGGAAGTTAAAAATAAAAGAATAGTGTGGCTGTGATAAAGACAATGACATTGACCTTTGAGCGCTCTCTCGCTCTCTGTGTCTGTCTCTGTCTGTCTCTGTCTGTCTCTGTCTCTGTGTCTCTGTGTCTCTGTCTCTGTCTCTGTCTCTGTCTCTGTCTCTCTCTCTCTCTCTCTCTCTCTCCCTGACACAGGGTTTCTCTGTGTAGCCCTGGCTGTCCTAGAACTCACTCTGTAGACCAGGCTGGCCTCAAACTCAGAAATCCGCCTGCCTCTGCCTCCCAAGTGCTGGAGTTAAAGGCGTGAGCCACCACTGCCCGGCCTGTTTGTTCTCTTTTTGTCTGGAGGAAGAAAGGTTTTGATAGAGCTGAAGCCCCTGCCCGCAGTGTTCTGTGGGTACTTACAGTGTAAGTCGCATCCCACTGGGATTGTACGGCTTGTGTTTGTAAAGTCCCAGACACTTTGGTGCTGAGTTGGCATTTCCTACTGTACTTCACCTGCCTGACACGTCTGGGAGGCCGATGCGGGCTTTGCTGTCTGCCCGACAGTGTGGGAGAAGAGGACCATGGCACTCATTCCAAGGTACCATTGGAATAAGAACTAAAACTTTGAACCAGTGATTGGTTTTATCACCATATATATCTTCCCACCTTTCAAGCTTGAAGTTATGTGGGACTGATTAGCAAAGGCAGAAGTGACAACATACTGATGTGCCCTCCATGGTAAAAAGCAGGACATTTCAGCACAGCCACTGTTCCAGGCCTTTCTCTTCCCCTTTCCCAAAGGGACTTCTCACACCTAGAACTCTCTACGTCTGTGTGCCCATCTTTACATTGTCTGTAACTTTCCCCCTCAGTGTTAAGCCTGGGGTCTATCTGAATACGTGTGTGGCCGGAGTTGGTTCGTTTATATTGTCAAGGATTGTTTGACTATGTTGGTTTACCAAATTTTTATTTCTCATAGTCTTGGTGGGTGTTTTGAGTATTTCCAGTTTTTCCTCGTTTTAGAAATATATAGTTATATTGAAGAATGGATTGACAAAAATTGTGTATGTACAGTGTTCACTGTGATGCTTTGATGTGCTCACATTATAAAATGATTACTGCAAACAAATGAATTTACATATCCATCTCACAAGTTCCCATTTTCTGTCCATGATGAGAATATTTAAGATCTACCTTTTTAGTTTCTAGTATATAATATGGTATTAACTGTTGTCACCTAGCTGTTAGAAAGCCACACTCTTTCTATTTTGTTTTTGTTTTTGCTTTCTTTTTAAAATTTTATTTATTATTATTATTATTATTATTACTACTCATTCACTTTCGATCCTGCTCACTGCCCCACTTCCAGTCACCCCCTCCCACAGTCCTTCCCCCATCTCCCTCCCCTTCTCCTCTGAGTGGGTGGAGGTCCTCCCTGGGTGTCCCCCACCCTGGAGCAGCAAGTCTCTGCGAGCCTAGGCACGTCTTCTCCCACTGAGGCCAGACGAGGCAGCCTAGCACCCTTTCTATTTTGAATAGCTGAAATTTTAATGTCTTTTGGCCAATGTTAGGCTTTCATAAGGCCTGTTGTTTAGGTCTACCCACATGAGGACTGCGGAAGGTGGCCTTTTAATTTCTATAGGGATATAGAAATGTAGGACTTGGGGAAGGGAGAACTTCAGACTCCATGAAACTAACCTAAAATTTGATTATATTGTTAGTTATTGTTCAAAGGTATTTTGTTGGAGATAAACAGATTCATGGGAGAAATGCTGAGGCAATTTTCTTTTCTTTTTTTTTTCTCTTCTGGTATGTTGTGTATGTGAGTGTGGTATTTATCAGTGTGTGTATATACCAGTGTGCTTGCCTGTGGAAGTCAGAGAGGCATGCTGGGTATCCTGCTCTACCACTTACTCCTGACTCCTCGGAGTCAGGGTGGCAGCTACCAAGCCCCAGTCGGAGATCCTGCTGTCTCTGCCCTCTTTCAGCTCTGGCGGTCACAGGTGCGCATGCCTGATCTCCCTCCTCTGTTTTAAATGTGGGTGCTGGGACTGAACTCAGGTCATCATGCTTATGCAGTAAGCACTGCCACCCACTGAGCCATCTTTCCAGTCCCCCGGGGAACTGGAATAAAATAACTCTTGAGGTAGACTTTGAAGAAAGACTAGACCATAAAGTGAAGCTGAAGGAGATAGCCCATGTTCTCTGAGACCTCTGCACACTGCTAGGCCCCATGAGAAAAGAGTGGCCTCCAGTAGTTTTATAAAGAACCAACCAATTGCCTTAGCTTAAATTTTGGTCAATTATGTTCAAAGACGTGGTAGAAACTCAAGTTTTCAGCTAAAAAGGGCAAGTGCTAGTCTGGGTGCAGTGTGTTCCCCATTTAATTGCTCCATATCAGCACAGTGGAAGGACGCTGTGTAATGGTAAGAGCCGGTGTTTACTGGGTGTCTGTGCTATGCCAAGCATTGTTCTCATTATGGTGGGGGATGATATTATCAAAGGAGTGTGGAAATAGATACTGTTTGTCTTAGTCTGTTTTATGCTGCTATAGCAAAATGCCTAAAGCTAAATAATTTACAAAGAAAAGAGGTTTGTTTATAGCTCTGGAGGATGATAGCCCAGGACTGGATAGCCATGTAGGTATGGAGGGAAGAGAAGGAAAGGAGAGGAGAGGAAAATGATCATATATA
>NW_022196912.1:19402671-19411388 GCF_008632895.1 Mastomys coucha | reverse complement strand
TTTTTTTTTTTTTGTAGTGAATCTAGTTTCTTGAGACCAAATACAGTCTTGATAGAATGAGTTCAGTCTCTTAAGGAAAACATCAGTCCACTCCCAAAGCAGGTTCTTCGGGACTCCAAAATGCCTTCGCTAGAGCGCCATTGCATCAGGTACTTAAAGCTGAGCACAGACCAATCCCCTTCAAATTGGAGTACTTTCATTCCTTTCTTACATGATGGAGAAGCTCAGGTGCTGGGGTGGTAAGGAATTTGTCTGAAGGGATTCACCTGTTTTCAGTGGCCTTCCAGACTCAATTGTGGGTACTCTGCGAATGTAGCCTCTGAACTGTGGAGGCTTTAAAAACTGCCTTTGTGTTAGTTGTCTGTCATTGCTCTAACAGCTGTCACACGTTTATGTCATTGTTCTGAGGTCAGAAGCCCGGATGGGTCCCAGGGAGCTACAGGATGTCATTGGCCCTGCATTCCTTCTGATTTTGTAAAAGAACAGATATCTGTTTTCCCTTCAGCTTCTAGACGCTCCTGCATTCCTTGTCCTGTGGATCCTTCATTTATTTTCAAAGCCAGAAGTACTGGGCTGGGCGTTTCTTGGGTTGGCAACTCTCTTGTGGTAGTAGTCATTGTCTTCTCCTCCTCTTCTTCCTCTTCTTCTCCTCTTCCTCATTCTCCTCTTCGTATCCCTCTCTACCTCTTCCCCTCTACTTCTCCTCCTTCCCCTTTCTATCTTATCCTCTTTTCTCACTCTCTCCTTCTTTTCTTCCTCTCCCCTTGTCTTGCTAACTAGCCCAGATTGGCTTTAAACCCACAGTTCTCCTACCTCAGCTACTATGCCCCGAGATTGCTCCCCTTTTAAGGGCACTTATCATTATGTTGTGCCTGTCTGAATATGTGTCTCAAGGTCAGCTGACTGGCAGTGTTAATCATATCCACAGTTTTAATTCCCCTTTGCTGTGCGGGATCAATACAGGTTCTGGAGTGTAGACTAAGGGAGACTCTTGGGATGGGGAAGACAGTATTTTTCTTCTCACACAGTATTTCACCACAGAGCGAGGCTTGTTCTGGCAGTCTTCCTTCCTGCCACAAATGAGCTCTAATCATGAGGTACCTTCCAGCGTAGAAGCTAAGCTTTATGTCTTCGGTAAAGCTTTGATTTAAATATTTCATTTAGGTTGAAGTTTTAAGGATGTAATTCCTTCACATTGTCCTTTGAAATCTTTGTGTAAGCATACCCAGACGCTTGCCAAGGAGGAAGAATTGGAGTCCAGGAGACCAAGGGGTCAGAGATGGCCAGGACTGAGGAGTCCTGACTATAGCTGTGCAGACAGCATCCTGGAATTAGGGTTGAGAAGATGGGAGACTACTTATAGATCTGTATCTTCCCCCACACTCACTCAGCCTCATCCTCTAGCCTAGAGGTTTTCAATCTGTGGGTCTCAACCCCTTAAGGACCCTTCCACAGGGATCCCATATCACGTAGCTTGTTTGTTTGTTTGTTCTGTTTTTTGTTTTGTTTTTATTTGTTTGTTTTCAAGACAGGGTTTCTCTGGGAAGCCCTGGCTGTCCTGGAACTCACTCTGTAGACCAGGCTGGCCTTGAACTCAGAAATCCACCTGCTTCTGCCTTGCAAGTGCTGGGATTAAAGGTGTGTGCCACCACGGCATGGCCCGTATCAGATATCTTACATATTAGGTATTTACATTAGGATTCATAACTGTAGCAAAATTACAATTATGAAGCTGCAAAAAATACTTTTAGGCTTGGGGTCACCACAGTGTGAGGAACTGTATTAAAGGGTTGCAGCGTTAGGAAGGTTGAGAACCACTGGCCTCCACAGTGTGACTGAGGCTCTGACTGAAGTGTTTTTCAGGGAGTCAGGAAAGGGTGGGCACAGGTGATCAAGATGGGGAGAGGGCTAGGAATTCTCACTCTGTAACAAGAAAATGATGGCAGCAGAGCCATAAAGTGATTCTCTCATGTGGTTCTCCTATATCTGAAAACATTTATGTGCTGAGAATGAAATTGCTTGGTTGTCAGAGGACTTGCTACAAACTGACAGTGGAAATGGGATTGAAAACTCACTAGATACATTTATAAAATTTATAAATCCCCTGGTGCCAGTATGGCTGACACACACCAATAATATTTAGGCTATGACTACATGGTTGGCAACAACACCCCGATGTTGTGGAGCTTGACGTTGCTATTGATCAAATTTGTTGAGCTTGTCATTGGTATCAGTCAAGTCGGAGTTAAGGAAAGTTTTTCTACTTTCCCTCTGAATGTGCTTTGCTAACCATAGCTATTGCTGTGAGTTCGAAGTGCTCTTGAACCTACACTAACCCCTGCTCCCTTGTTTCTCCTGCTACAAGAGTTTGAAAAAGTGTAGACTAACATTTAAGACATAAAATTTCATAGCCATTCTCAGCCTCAGAATCGCCTAAAATAAAGAATCTGAAGAGTGGGTGTCCTGTGAGATGGGTAAGGGGCGTACCTCAAATCCTGTAAAATATGCAGCAAGTTGGAATTAAAAACAAAGCTCACTAACATGTATGGTGGAATGTGTGTTTTCCCTAGTTATCGTTCCCCGAAAGGTGTTAGAGTTGGTCTAGCTGAGACACCAGGTCTCCTGGTCTTAGAGCTAAGAACTTCTAAGTGGAAGGAATGTCTAGGTAAGCTTTATGCAGAAGAGAAACCGTAGATTCACTAATCTAGGAAAAAATGCCTCTTGTTATTCAGGCCTGCTATTTTTGGAGAAGATGGTTTTTTTTTTCTTTCGGTTTTTGGAGTCAGGGTTTCTCTGTGTAGCCCGGGCTGTCCTGGAACTCACTCTGTAGACCAGGCTGGCCTCGAACTCAGAAATCCGCCTGCTTCTGCCTCCCAAGTGCTGGGATTAACGGCATGCGCCAGCACCGCCCGGCCTAGGAGAAGATGTTTATGTGTGTATGTATGATAGCAAAAGCAGCCAGAAAACCCAGGTAGAATTAGATAATGGATAGGATGCTTTATTTTATGCTTATGGATAGCATGATGGGAATTTGGGGTAATTCTTTTTTGGTGGCCAGATGATACAGGGATAATCAGCATCTCCTCTTGGGGTTGACAGTATCATCAATAAAATGATTTAAGAATGAACTCAAATGTAAGCTCAAGGCCAATTGTATTTGAATTAAAGGCATCCTAGAGTAGGCAGGCTGTAAACTTCAGCAGCTGCCTGGAGGAAGAGGATTGAGAAGAGGCGGGAACCGTGATGTCTGAGGCACTGGCATGGAGGCCGGCTGCATGACAGCAGGCAGCCAAATGGTGGGAGGTGGAGCAGCCCAAAGTATGAGGAAAGACGTATGTATGTATTTAGGTTCCCCGTACACTCCAAAGATAAAAGTGGAAAGCAGAGGATAAAAAGGTTTGGAGTTAGTGGATCAATCAATCAGAACCTCATGGAGGCTTATAGGAACTGTGCCGGGGCAGAAATTCTGAGAAGGCAAGTAGAGTTCTTCATTAAAAAAATAATTAACCTACTCTCTCTGTAATTGTGGCTTGAGGTGAACTTGCCTTCTTAAGAGTGGTCTTTGGCCAGAAGATTGACCTTGCTCAATTGGAGTGTTAGGTCTCTATTCAGGCTGGAGATTCTATTCTTCTGACCAGTTGTTGATGACCAAACTTTTCCCTGGGGATACTCAACACACACATCTACTCACCTCACATGGGGACTATTAGGTTTTTAAAAGGAGTATAGATGAGGGGCTGCTTACAGGAACAATACATGACTTAAAGACAGCTGTATCACCAAACCCCACCCTACCTTACAAGTGACACGCACAAAATCTGAGAATCTGGAGCACACTGCCCAGCCTGCAGCCAGCTCGACAGGTTGGAGAGTGTTCCAAGTGACTCTGGTTTGAACCTCTTCCAGGCAGCTTGGCTGGGTCCTGCCTCTTCCAGGCAAGCTGGTCTAGTCTCAGTGTTCTTTGCAGCTCTGTTCTGCTATTCTTAGGACTCATCTTTTATTGCTTACTCAAGCAGGGAAAGGAGGGGCCTAATGAATCTGGTCTGTTTCAGGGACTTCCGGAAGCTATTTTGGGTTGTTTAGTTTCCTGCTTAAGGAGCTTCCTTGAAGGATGGAATGGCTCTAAGGAAACTTATATAACACCAGTTTTCCCACAATGGGGATTTACTTCTACTCCAGCAGCAGGGAGGAAAGGCTCTGGCTGTCTTTTACAGTTCTATAACTCCATACTCTGTGAAGAGTGATTGGATGCCCCATAGAGTCCCCTATGCCCAAATTCTCTGTTTCTACTTGGCCAAGGGTCTTGGCTGTCTTCTCAGAAGTGAAGGTCAAATATTCTACACACTGGGGTCCGACTTCCTGCTCTCATCTGTTGCTCTTTCTCCTTGTCATTGTAAAGGTCATAGGCTCCTTGACCTGCCAGCTCCTTCTTGGTGGGCAGGGAGCTTCTATCTGCAAGCCACCATCCACTCTCTAGCTAATGTATACACATTCTGCTAATCTCAGTTTCCAAGGAGAATATTTCTCGATACCTCAGTTGCTCCTTTCAAGAGGCTGTCACATCATCTTGAATGCTTCACCCCTTCATAGTATTCATTTGAATTTGAATGCAATTTTTCTGCCTGCTTAGTGATTTCTTGGTGAGTGATATTAATGACTCAGTAGAATTTAAATGTTGATGTCGTTCTAGGTTGCCTCACTTTACCCAGAGTGAAGCCAGTTGACTAGTCCAAGGAATCTATGACAATGGGCAGAAGTTGATTCAGACATTTGTTGACAATTCCAGGGTTGCTAAAGTAGTTTGGCCTGGAATTGTGTTCTTCTGTAATATTGCTATGTGTCTAAGGACCCATTTTATCCATGTCTCTGGATGTCCTGAGGGTTTGTCATTGATCAGACCGTAGTTAATTTTGTGGGTTTTGACACACTGTGTTGGGTTTTTCTGCTCCTTGTATTTCCTAGCATGGCTCTGAAGTGCATAAGACACTTTCTGCAGACTATGACAGCACCACCGGGCAGCCCTTCTTGAGAGAATTATGTTCACTGACATTGTAAACTCATTTTATGAGCTTGAAACTTCCTCGTGCTTGCAAGTATTAAATTACGTATTGATTTGAACCTTGACACATTTGGCTCAAGCCCTGGAAAGCCAACAGGGATGGTCAGGCATACTTGAATTAGTTTTCACTAGAGTTCATGTGATTCCAGACTTACATCACTTAATGGAATTAGCCTCTCCAAAATACTGAAGAATGATGTGGTTAGTGTTAGTATGTATGGGCAGAATCAACTCCAGGTGCTTATCCCTTTGAAAGTTGATATTCGAGTATAATGGAAAATAGGAGAACCAGGCACAGTTCCCCCTTCTGTTTTTCAGAACTCTCTACCATGCAAACCATATTGTTTTATAACTGTGGTGTGGAGGTGGTGTGAAGGAGGATACTGAGTGCCCTGCCCAAAGTGACTCAGTTGGGGATTAACAGAATTGGGACTTGAACCAGGCGGGCCTCCTGACTGTTTATTCCACACTCTTTTTATATATCACCCTGAGTTTCCTTTAACTGAACTGACAGGAGGGGAAGAAGGATGAGGCATGTCAGCACTCATTTGTAATCCTAACACTTAGGAAGCAGAGGCAGGAGAATTGCCAGTATGAGGCCAGATTGAGCCACACAGAAAGGTCCTGTTGCAGAACCAAACAAGTTCAATTTTGAAGTCACAAGCCATGCCTCCCAGCAAAGAAAAGGGTGAAGCAGTGAACATTTTTTTAGTGGTTTTGTGAATCTCAAATTTTTGGACCAAATATTGTTTATTTTCAAATCAGTTCAACATTCGCTGAAAACATGGTCTGTTTGGTGGAGTCAGTTGCCATTATAGAAAGCCATTTTCAAATCTTTAAAAGTTAGACAATCTGTCACAGAAGAAGGATTTATTAACAAACAGAACAAATGAAACCAAACTCATTTTGGGGCTTTTTTTTTTTTTTTTTTTTTTTTTTTTTTTTTTTGACACAGGCATGGATTTTTGCATATCCAGAGTTCTGTCTTTTCTTGTCCTGGTGTTGGCATTTTGCCAGGCATTGGCATTTGGCAGTTTGATGGACAGCAGCTAAATTGAGGCATCCTTTCTGAATGTGTTCAGAGGCTCTGTACGCAGTGGCTAATCCGTGCTAATTATATTTCTAGGAAGGATGTTCTTAACTCTCACAGGAAGATGACGTGGTCATTGTGTGGTTAAGGCCCTAAGAAAAGTTATCAGGGAGTGCTCTGTGGTGCGGTCCCCTCTCCTCCCTGACTCGGGAAGCTCTTTTCTCTTCCTCTCTGCCTCCTCTTGGATTTCTTTGACCCCTCTTTATCTCCTGGCTTAACTAAGCTATTTTGAAGAGAAAGTCCCTTTTCTAAGGAGCCCATTTCCATGTAATTAGGTGGACATTTCACAACTTAATTGCTGTACTGTTTTGAAAGATGACCTGTGACCCTAAGCAATTAGGAAATTTAGCCGTTATATTATGAGTTTTTTTCTGTGAAATACTTTGCAGTCCTGGCTTTATTTCTTTGCCATTGTGTTGCTCTATATTGATTGGAGGTGGTGAATTTTATGCTGATGTGATACTGAAATATGTATATCAGGCTATTTCAGATCTGTGTTTTAAACAGAACTACTCTGGTCACTGAAAAATCAAGGTTCAATAAATCAAATGAATGACAGTTTGTAAAGTTTTAATGGTTTCCTATATTTTTGTGAGATGTTATTACCCTTTAGAATAATTTTAATTTGTGTTTTTAGATTTTCTTTCTAGTGAGGTTGAGCATTTCATATTTTAGAGTCTGAAACAATTTGTTTTAGACTAATCCTCTTTACAATGTTCTCTGTTCTTTTTTATTTATATATGCTCTTTTCATATTAAAGAACCTTTAGTCACACATTTCAAGAATTCTTCAAGGGAGAGGCTTTAATAAGAAGAATGTTATTGAAGTTCTTTTCTTCAAATTTAGATCAAATATGGAAAAAGTGTTTTATTTTATTTTATTTTATTTTATTTCCCTACCCCCATGCCCTAACCTCAGAGCCCACTTATTGATGAAGAAACATCATACATTGGAGTTTTAAAATCCCTACTTGCCCATGAAGACAGACATGCAGCTTATTGCTCAATGGCTGGGTAATTCATTTCAGAATTCTTCTATCTTTCTTTTTAAAGATGTGTTTATTTTATTTATATGAGTACATTGTTGCTATCTTCAGGCATGCCAGAAGAGGGCATAGGATCTGATTGCAGATGGTTGTGAGCCACCATGTGGTTGCTGGGAATTGAACTTCGTACCTCTGGAAGAACAATCAGTGCTCTTAACCCCCAAGCCATCTCTCCAGCCCAGAATTCTTCTATCTTATTAGAGACTTATTGATTTACATAGAAATGAATCTTTGATTTTCAGATTTAACAATTGTTATTATTATTTTGTGTGTGTGTGTGTGTGTGTGTGTGTGTGTGTGTGTGTGCAGGCATGTATGTGCACATGTGGAGGTCAGACTCAGTTCTCTCCTTCTACCTTGTTGAAGCAGGGTACCTCTTGCTTCTGCTGCCTGTGTACTTCGGGGCATCCTCCTGTGCTTGGCTCCCGTCTCACTGTAGGAGTGTTGAATTTCTAGTTGGGAGTCATTGCACCTGGTCAGTGAGGTTGCCAGGCAGGTACAACAGCTGCTTTTGTGGACCAATCTCACCAGCCATATACAAGTGCTTATCTCCTGTGGGACCTGTAATTTCCCAAGTCTAGATGATTTTCATCCATTTCTAACTAGTTACCTTAAATCTGGTTCATGTTACTCATCTCCACAGTATAGATTTTCAGTGTGTATTTATCTAATTATTTTTATTTTTGTTTTCAGAGACAGGGTTTCCCTATGAGACCCTGGCTGCCTTGGAACTAGCTCTGTTCACCAGGCTGGCCTTGAACTCAGAGATCCACCTGCTTGTCTCCCAAGTGCTAGGATTAAAGGCATGGGCCAGATTTTCAATGTTTAATAGTTGATTCATATATTCCATCAGGAAACATTTGTTGAGTGTCATGTGTATGTCAGGTACTGGTCTAGGCATATCTGTGGAAGGCAAGCAAAGTGATATGTCTGAACCGTCATGAAGACTACAAGACAGTCCTAATTAACTGCTGAGGTAAGCAGGCACCTGACAGATTCTAATAGAGAAAGAAGAAAGGTATGGACTAGAGGATTAGCGTGAAGAGAACTAATCAGAATCTGCAGGATTAGGAGATGCAAGGAAGAGGCTGGGCTTTACGTAAACAGCAGTATCTAGGTCTTACAGGTCCTTTCCAAACACTGCTGGGGGCTCACTCCTCAAGTAGCAAATGAGATTGGGTGGGGAGATCCCTATTTTGGATGTCCTTGAAAATTGGATGGAAGAGTCTTGGAGTGGGGCTTAGAGAAGCCAAAAAAACACCCACATCAGCCATTAAGGAAATGTGAGGGTCACTTGTATGTTACCTCATCACTGAGGAAGGTTCTCATGATTGGCTCCGTGGGTGACTCAGCCCAGGTGACTTCTACATGATAGAAATCACAGTATTGCTTCAGAATTGGAAACACTGTCCAAACCTAGTGAAAAAGTGCTGTTTCTTAAAATTAAAAAAGACCAAAGACCAAAGATGGACATTTCATTCCTTCTTAAAAGGGGGAACCAAGTACCCATGGAAGGAGTGGCA
>NW_022196912.1:19399733-19402165 GCF_008632895.1 Mastomys coucha | reverse complement strand
ACTGGGAAGGGAGAAATTTACATGTAAATAAAGAAAATATCTAATAAAAAATAATAAAAAAAATTAAAAAACAGAGCCCACATGTATCCATGATCAAATTAATTTAGTATATTCATTAAAAAAAATAAAGAGATTATCAAGCTTTCAGCTATACCCTCTGAATTCAAATCTTTCATCCTGGAAGAAGCCTCATTAAAACTCAAGAAGAAAGTGAAATGTAACAAGATTCAGGAAGTAAGCACAGTTTACAAGTCGCAGGAAGGTCCTGCAGTTTAGGAGAGTCACAAGGCCCTCCGCATGGTTATATAAGCAGTTGCTACAGAGAGGGTAGCCAAATTGGCTGCAGGTATAAGTTGTCCTCATGCCAGCGCAGACTTTCCAGTGATGTAATTGCCTTGAGCCATCCACACTCCTATAATCAACTCACTGGTTCATTAAGCTAGACTAGGAGGAGATTGTATCTTTGGTGTTTGTTTTAGTGCCTTGTTTGGGGTGCAAAGACATTTGTTCATGCTTAGTCTCACAGCAAAGCTCTGTTAGGAAGTCTTTGACAAAAACAAACAAACAACAAAACACAAAATAATATTGGGGATTTTCAATCTCACATATATCATTATTTCATATGTACCAGGTACTGTGCTAACAGCTAGTATAAATATTCTTTCATTTCAGTAAATAAGGGATAGCTGGAATTATCTTTTCTTCATATTATTTCTAGAGTAATTTAGATAAGTAAATATGCCATATTTTTTAATTTTAAAGATTTATTTTTATTTTATGTACATGAATGTTTTGCTTGCTTATACACATGTCCGTTGCATGCATGCTGCATGCCTGTTGAGGCTGGAAAAGGATGTTGGATTCCCTGGAACTGGAGCTGTGGACAGATGCAACGGCCATATTAGTGCTCGGAACTGAATCTGGGCCCTCTATAAGAATAAAAAGTGCTCATAACTTCTGAGCCATCTCTCTAGCCCCTATAGCTATCTTTTTAAAGGACAAAATACATGTGATGCTATGTATGCCTTCTCATGAAGTCACATATTTGCCATCCTTGGTCAAAGTCAGGCTCTGGTGTTGATGGGCCTGGAATCAATAAATGAATGATACATTGAATTCTTCCCTGTGGATACCAGGTCCTGTTTCCAATCACAGATGTAACTAAACCTTAGCCTTACAAACCAATCGCTTCTAGATGTCTTTCTGTGGCCGTTATCGGCAGTTAGGTGAGAGCACGGAAGAGCTCCTTGCTGCATCGGAAACGCTGCAGCCTTACTTCTGGGATTTATAGCCACTGCAGAATGTTGCAGAGAGGGAGTTGGAGAATGTGTTCTGCTCTTTCCCAAGAAGAGCAAGCAGCCTCTACAAGTTAAGAGGCTGCTGAGCTGGCCTTGTTTTGTATGGAGACACTGCCTCTAGTGTTGAGGAAAGTAATTTACCCTAGAAAATAGTCCAAGGTTCTGAGACCCTCTTGAAAGGAAGTTGGCTTTTGCTGTCTGCGATATAGTAGATCCCAGATGAACAAAATTCTTCAAATAGCTTTGGCTCTATTCTGCACTTAGGCGGGCCTGGAGAGGTGTGCCTCAGAGGCCCCAGGAGTTATCAATGCAATGTTATAAGCCTGCGCTCCATAAGCCTTTCAAGGGGCTACTGGCCTATTCCTTGGTCCAGAGCTCTGAAGGGCACACAGAATGCATATAGTTTGTATAATGGCTATCCTTGGTGGCTTGCAGCTCAGTCTCAGGGCATCTTTTTCTCCGATGGCATTTTCTTCCTTTCTTCTTCTGGATTGTTTTTGCTGTCCGGACTTCATGGAGTTGCATATGTATAGCGTTAGAAGACAGACAACATTTGATAGTTGGTTGTTTTGTGTTTTAGTGCTAAAATTAATTTACATCTCAGATTGTCGTAGAATCAGTGAAAGTAGAAATGAATCCTGGATCCACCAAGAGCCTTTGAAAACATTAGTGAGTGTTAGTGTAATTAAGGTTGTTGGAAGTTTAACTGTGTAAAGCTAACTCTTAGCACAATGCTGGAATTATTGAGAGATTTTCCCCCCTTTGAGTCAGCTAGACTGCTGCCGAGAGTTTCATTATATGAATACATTTAAAATAAACTATTTATAAACCTGCTTAATGCAGTTGTGCTTCAATGTTTGGATACTAACGTCTGCATGGATCCCAGAATGGATTTAGTATTCCATATCATGTTGGAATGATGACAGGCCACGGGGGCGTAGGACAATGCTGGCACATTTTCAAAGACATTCCTCCCCAGTCTGGGCCCTGTAATAAACACAACTGCAGTTTGCTCAATTGATTATACACGCAATGTATGTAACAGTTTGGAAGTGGTTTTTTTTTTTTTAAATTCTTTTTATTTTCTTTTCTTCGTTCCTCCTCTCCCTCCTCTCCTTCCTCCCCCTCCTGTCC
>NW_022196912.1:19385781-19399348 GCF_008632895.1 Mastomys coucha | reverse complement strand
TCCCTCCTCTCCTTCCTCCCCCTCCTGCCCCTCTCCCTCCTCCTCCTCCTTTTTTTTATGAGCCACTCTGGTTTTAGAGGATTATGTATACAACTGGAAATAGTGTGTATCTGATAAAAAGAAAAGTTAGGTTTGACCCTTTCTTTAAAAAAGAAGAAAAAGAGTCGTGAGAACTGCTGGATACACACAGTGTGTGAACACCCGCAGCAGTCAGCTTACATTAAGAAGTGTGGATGGGTGCAATTTGCTCATGTAAGATTTCGCTATCGGGCAGCAGGTGGCAAGCTTTGCTTTTGAGTGCTCCCTTGTCTTATTTTTTATACTGTAGGATGCCAAGATTCGAAGAGGGTGGTTTGAGTCCACTAGAATATGTCATTTCTTGGCAGTGCGGCCTTGAACCACCTCCTCTGCTCCCTGCGGGTGACTGCCTTCCTTAGGGTACCATTGTCGACCTTCAGTTCCCCTGTTGCAGATGGATAGGAATTAATTCATATGAGCAATGCTTTATGCTCATGTGATTTTAGCAACATGTTCCTAATAGGGAAAATAAATTAGAAACAAATGAGTTTAAGGCAGGCCCCATGCGGTTTATATGGATTTGCTTGTGTCGTTTCATTTAATAATGAATCTTGTGTGTATGTGTTTATATGTGTGTGTGTGTGTGTGTGTGTGTGTGTGTGTGTGTGTGTGTATTATAGTTGCACATTTCTAACTAGCTAAGTGCCTTGCTGTGGAGGTGAGAAGAAAGTATAACTGGTATATCTGAGGTGAGTTCTAGGAAAGTATTTGAAAACAGAGGAGAAGAAAAATACACTTTCAGACCAGACTGGCAAAAGGGCTTCCTTAAGCTATGCCATGTGTATATTCAGGATTTGAACGGATGGAGCTGAGCTGGAGGCTTTGCACGCGCTACTCAATCTCTTGGACACTGATTTACACCCCACACCCTAGGATTTGAATTCTAAGTCTAGAAAAGAATTTATACTTGGAGAGGAGACTCATGAAGAGGCAGACGCCAAATCCTTCTCGAGTTCATTTGTTTGTACTTTTCTATATTAAGTGTCACACTTTAGATCATTTAATGTGTTGTAAAGAATGAAAAATAATTTAAAAACCCAAACCCTGATCTCTGTAAGCATTTATGAGTCCCCGAGTGGTCAGCATCAGTTCTGTGCTTGACTATCTTTCCTAGCCCTTTTATTAGAATAGAGTTCACACAGGGTATATTTTACATCCATTTGTTTTGTATATGTTCTTGGCTTTTTTATGTTATGACTCTACATTTTTAATATTTCTTGTTCAGACATATGCTACCTGTAAGCAGGCACATAGTGTATAAGAATAACATAAACACCATGCTCTTCTACCTACTTCCTACGTGAGACTCTGGAATGCTGGTCATTTCTTTAGAGGCATACTATCGCGAGACCCTGGAATGCTGGTCATTTCTTTAGAGGCATACTATGTGATCCTTCCTGACCTCCTTATCCTGTTCCTGTTCCAGGAAGTAATTCCTGCCAATCATACCTACTTCACAGATATTTAGATATTTTAGAACATGGTTCTACGCTACCCAGCATTTGGCTTTTAACCAAGTAAAATCAGTTCCCATCTGGTAAATCACATGTGTAGGAGAGGGCTATCATTTCTTATGAAGAATAGCTGGGCTTTTCCAGTCTCTGACCATTTACTGTATGGTTATGGAGAACATTTTTACACAAATCTTGCATTGCAAGTTGTTTTTACTAAAAGTTTTTTTATAAACTGAAATAGGGATTAAATGTTGTTGTGGAAATTTTTAATCCCGACTGTGTTTCATCTGGGCTGCTCTTAACTCCAATGGACCAGTCCTCAGGGCCACGTTATTATGCCTCACCTAATCCATACTGACTTCTCTTAATCCTCCACCTTCTTCTCCAAGCCCATGCTTGGGAAGCCTAACCCCCACCCATGTCTCTTCCGCCCAGCTATTAGCTGTTGACATCTTTATTTACCAATCAGAAATAACTTGGGGGCAGGGTCACAGGTCTCCATGCAGACTCCACATCTTGGGGACACCAGACTTAGCATTACAATAACAGCAAGACCAAACCTCAACAGAATGTTTCCCTTGTGTTAAGGATTATTCTTGTTTCGTCTCACTTGTGTTTTAGACTCTTATACTCTTGATGTATACCCTTGTAGCGCTTTGTTACCAATCATATGGCAGAGTTGTTTGACTCTGGTAGTGACATTTACAATATCGTCTTTATAAGGAATAGTTTTTCTATTGTTCCTATAAAACTTTTCTTTCATACTCACTTTTCTGCACGGGAATTGAATTTTTTTTTCTTTTAGATATTTTCTTTGTTTACATGTAAATTTCTCCATTCCCTGTTTTGAGTGCGATGTGCCTTTCATGTCCACGAGGGTTATCTCAGCACTATTTAGTGAATGACAATTCCCCCTCCTCCAGCCCATATGGCTTCCACTCTTCATTATGCTCACGTTTCTTGCATGTTTGAGTCTATTTCTGGTCCTTCATCCTGATGTGCTGTTCCCCCCCCGCCCACATTCTTGGGTCTCATGATGCTACTATGCTCTACAACTGTGTATACAGCAAGTCTTGGGTTACAGTTCTTCTCTGGCAGTCTTTCTTAAAGAAAACTTAGTTGTGATTTTGATTGGGATTGAATTGAAAATCTCTCCCTCTCTCTGTATAGTGTTGAAACAAATATACACAATTTGATATTGACTCCTGTTATTTAATGCACATTCTCTCTGCATTTACTTCAGTTTAGCATATTTCAGTACGTTGAAATAATTTCTTGATAAAGGGATTACATATCCATTGTGAGAGGTATTGACCAGCATTTCCTGGCTGCAGTAACAAATGGTGTCTTTCCTAAAATGTCATTTTGAAACATTCTTTCTTGGGGGAAATGAGGTCTCGTCTTTTCCTTAGGTTGAAGCTTTGCTGAACCCACTACCTCCAGTGTATTGTGTATTCTTCTGAGATTTCGCTCTTGACTTTTATCACTGAATGTCTCGTTTGTTGGGGACTTCAGCAGACCACGGCCCTTTATCAAGCTAAGGAGAGAGCCTTCTAGTGTGAGCCTGTCTAGTGTCTATTACAGATGTTGAATTTGGCGATTTGACATGTTGCTTTGATCATATTGTTTCGTTTTGTCTTTGATGTGGTGAATTATATTAGTAGATTCACTGGTGTTGGAACAGTCGTGCATTCCTATCATAAAGTTCCCTTGGCCCTGATGGCTTTTCTAGTCTCTCACCAACTCAGTCTGGCTGCATGCAGGAGTGAGACTTGTATATGATTTTCTTTTCTCATACTGGTCAATTCGTTTTTAAATAAAAACACTAAGGGATGGAGAGATAGCTCAATGTTAAAGATTGCTTGCCGCTCATGCAGAGGTCCTGGATTCAATTCACATCAGCCACATGGCGGCTTACCATTGCCTATAACTCCAGTTCTAAGGGATCTAATGCCTTCCTCTGGCCTCCATGGACACCTGGCACACATTTGGTGCACATATAAACATGTAGTCAAATACTTATCCACAGGAAAATAAATTTTTTGAAACATTGCGTCTCCCTATAAGCATTGGTTGCTCTGATATTTACTGGGCAGCCCAAGGTGGATTTGGACTTGTAGCAAACCTCCTGCCCCAGCTTTCTAAGTGTTCTTTCTCATCCTTTGACATGATTTTGGTATTAATATTGGCTTAACAGTGTGAACTTTGGGATTATTTTTTCATTAAGTTTTTTTTTTGTGTGTGTGTGTCTGTCTGATGATATTCAGTGTTTAGTAATAGAACTTGCTTGTAAAACAGGTGTTTCTGTTTAATTTTATTTCTTTTTAAAAATTTATGCTTAAAACTCTTTTCCCTTTCCTGTTCCTTCTCTCATTCTCTGCTCCCCTCCATTGTGGTAGATTACGTATTTCTATCCCTCATTTCCTTCCTTCCTCAAACTACACTGAATTGTAGTTTTTGTTCCCTTAACTGATAGCTTTTTACCATATATTATTTAAACAAGTGAAGGCAGAGGTATTCGGTATTTTTGCTGGAGATCTAACAGAAGATCTTAGGACACTGGCTTTTGATGGTGCTCCCTAGAGGTCGTGCTGTTCTTTCTCAACAGTCTTACACACAGGCACTCTGCCGATGCTCTGTGTAGTCTGCTCACTTAGATTTCTCCACATGTTCTTTCCGTCCACCATTCTCAGATGCATTTTAGACATTCTTTCTGGGGCAGTTTGTCTGAAAGCACCTCTTTTTGAAATTCCTGTGGTAAGGGTCTTTCAAATACAGTTTATTCAACTTTTCAGAGTGTTCAATTGGAGCTTGACCATATTTTTCAAAAAAATCTTTTTCAAAGCTATTCTCTCTTGTCCTTTCTTTTGCTCTCTTATTGCCAAGTAGACTTGTTTCTTTGTCCTTCCCATGGTGAGAAAGCAGCTGATAGTCAAGTTGTCCCCATGAAGTAATGCACTTTCTGTCTGATGAGGAGACATCCATCTTGGTTGAGATTTGGTGGGACTCTGGTAAGAGAATTTCTATACACTCTGCTTATAGAAAACTCTCAGCTACTCCCCCGCCCCGACCCCCGGCCCCAGAATATGACTTCTTCGTTCTCTTTGCATGAAGGGCAATTTGACAATGACTGAGGCGTCTCACCTGTTCTCACTATCATATCTTGTTATGAGATGTGGTCTTACATAACCCTGGCTGGCCTTGAGCATCCTGTGGAGCTGAGGAGACCTTGTATTTTCCATCCTCTTGTCATCACAATCCCAGGACTGGGATGATGGGCAAGCACCACCACACTGGATTCATGGGGTCCTGAGATTGAACCCGGGCCTTGGTCCATGTTAGACAAGCACAGTACAGCTGAGCTACAGCCCAGCCCTCTCGATGTTTTTAAATATCTCTCATCCTTCTTACATTCTGAGCGTTTTTAGTTTACTAATTCTCTACAGAATTAAGTCTCCTTGCTGCTGTTCCTTGTGGGTACCTACGACAAGTAGTCTTTGTGTTTTTGTATCTGTTTGGCTCCTTCCCAGATCTTAGTTTATGATACTGTTTTAGGTGTTATGGTAAAAATTAATCTCAATTAGGGGTTTCTACTCTGCCTTAGATCACTCAGTTCCCAGATAAAAGACACAAACCCTTTATGTTTATGATAAGCCTTTAAAACACTAGAGCTGGGCAGATATCTACCTTCTAAGCTATTAATGTCACTTCCCTATCAGTAACCCCGAGTTATTACTTGCCACATTCCATCCTGGCTTCTCTTAACTCTGATTGGCCAGCCCTCGTGGCCATGTTTTCATGACTCACTCACCCCATGGTGTCTCCTCCTCTCTCCCTTCTCTCTCTTTTCCCTCATGGCCCTCCTCAGCCCCCAAGCTCAGGAACCAAAATCCCTCTCTTTTGTTCAGCTATAGGCTGTCAGCATCTCTATTCAATCAGTAGTTTTAAATTAAGGGCCAAAGTCATGCAACATTATTTGGTGTATGTGAGGATTCTCTTGTCCCTGAGGGCAGTCAGCCCTTGGGGGCCAAGTATCTAGCATTACAATACATAGCAACACCCAGACCTCAGCACTTAGGAATTGTGTATTCAATATCTACTTAAAAATACTAGAAAGGTACATCTGTAATCTACAATAGTCATCTAACCTGCAGATGTCTGACTGACCCGTACTGCACTGTTTGACTTTTCTGTTAAGGCTGGCCTGTTTCTTATTCATTTTGTGCTTCAATTGCAAGTGTTTGTTGAACTCTCAACTCTAGAACTCCTAATATCTAGGAGCTAAACTCCACATTTGTTCCTTCAGCAGTGAGCTTCTAGGCCGGGTGATGCTGTGCCCTGAGGGTCTGGGTTTGGTGCAGAGCAGGCTGGTGAACTGCTTTCTTCACTCAGGTGACTTTAGTTGGGTGCAGTCAGGAGTCCCTCCCCCCCCCTGCCCCCCCTCCCCAGGGCTTCTTGTTTGTTTTCACATTCACTCACGTCCCAAACAGAAATGGCTTCAGTGCCCGAGCTCTCTTGATGTGGGTGATGTGTTCTTTTCATGGTCACTTGCTGAGAATCTTATGTGGCCGTCTTCCATACAATACATTGCCTTTGTGGTCATACGGCTCTGTCCTAGTGGCCCAGGTAGCACACTATAAGCCACAGCCTAAGAGTCCAGAGGCAGATGGACCTCAGGGAGAATTCCTTCACTGCTGCCGCTGTAGGAGCACCCTCTGGCTGCACTCATCCTACCATGGGTTCTATGACTCTCCTGCCAGCTCAACCATAGTTTTGTATTATATACAGTCTTAGATGTTTTATCCTGGCAAAGTTTCTTTGAACACTGAATCATCTGTCATAGTTAGTGAGCATGGTTATTATGGAGCGTTTTAATTCTGATGAATAGGAAATGTTTGAAAGATGGACCGTAAAGTTTCTTATGCTGCATGGAATTCATATCATGGTTACATAACTCTAGACTGGCTCTTTGGAGTGGCTCAGACATTTTTTTTTGTCACCTATAATGTTAGGAACCTTATGAAGATGTCCTGAGGAAGAGGCTGTTCAACCAAGTGTCAAAGAGTCTAGGGCATCCCTGGAGGACTCTGGAGAAACTTGTCTTATGTCTGTCCTTTAGCATCCCGCCTGGGGACATGTGCTCTGGGCAGTGCCTCTGTTTTCTTTATTGTCTTTTGTTCCCAGCTTGGTCATTCAATCTTGTCATTTGTGTCCTCTGGGAAGTCTCTAGCTTTCCCAAGCATGTGTTTCTAGAGTACTCACTAGTGTGCTCTGAGGCGGAATTAGCCTTTGTGTTTTGTAATTGAGCTTTTCTCTGTAGGGCTTCAACGAGAGAGAGTACAAGTTCTGTCTGGTTTTGCACTGGAAGCAAGAAAAGGAAAACCACACAGCTGATGCCACCATTATAGTGACACTGGATGAGCAAAGACAGAGACCTGCTGCTCTGAAAAGGGAGAGCGGATAGAGATAGAAGACCTGTCTCTCTGTTCGTTTGTTTTTGTTTTAAACTATGGATACTTGTGAATTATTATGGTGAATGGAAATAATATTATATCCCTTGGAGGGTTTGTGTACATGCATGCTCATTTGTGCATGCATTCGTGTGTGTGTGTGTGTGTGTGTGTGTGTGTGTATGTATGTGTGTGTGTGTGTGTTGCTGCTGGTGTTGGGCAGGCTCTTGTAGAACTTAGAGCTTGTTGATTTGGTAAGACTAGGTGGCCAGCAAGCTTCCACTCCAGCCCTGGAATTACAGGCATATGCTGCTGCACCTGGGTTTTTATTTGGTTTTAGGCATGTGGATTCAGATCCTCATGTTTGCCTAGTAAACACTTTACCAAAGGAGGGTGTTTATTTCTTCTTGAGTTGAACTTGTAAGCTTTAATGTTCTGGTTTGGGCTCATCCTTTGTAATGGCCATCTATAACTTGGCAGCTTGCAGAGCACTGAAGATGTATTAGGGCACCAAGTAAACATCTTTTCTAACCAAAATTGAAATCAAGTAATCTTGGCTGACCAGCTCTAATCTAAGACTTGTCAAAAATCATTGAGAAATTACATGTTTCTTAATGGGGAGGATGATGATAACATAATCATAGGTAATTAAGTTGAGGCAGTGAATGGAATTAAAAATGTAAAACTCTGTATTACTTCTCTTTTAGAAGTCTGAGTTGGAATTTGATAACCATCAGTTTTAGTTCACGATGATGATAGGTTTGGAGAGCAAGTCGTTAGTCCCAAGTTGAGGTTTTAGATGATGAAGGTTTAGTTTTGTGGATGATTTAGATTGAGGCCAACAAGAAGACAAGAAGGGAGGGCAGGTGCAGAGAACATGCATGTGGGGGAAAGCTAAGGAGACAGTAGGTGAGAGAGAGCTCCTGAGGCAGGGTTTTGGGGGTCCTGGGAGTAGTTAATAAAGTCTGACTGAGCAGAGACCCATAGGCATCCAGTCCCCTGGGAAAATACAAGTTACTTGAAGGACCATTTGCAATGCAATGTGATTTAAAAAATAGTGATAGAACTTTGTACCCAATGCACCCTTGAAGAGATCCAGGGCCTCCAGATTGTGGTAAATATGTTTAACTTTCTAAGATGGTGCTTAGCTGTTTCCCAGAATGACTGTGCCATGTTGTGTTCTCAACAGAGAGTATTCCAGCTGCTCCACATCCTTGTTAGCACTTGTCAGTATTGTCCGTTTTTAATTTATGCCACTTGAATTGCTGTCTAAGTTGTAGCTCATTGTGGTATCAATTTGATTTTTTCCAACCAGTCGTTTTAGATGTTTGCTTGCCATCTGTATGTTTTCTTTGCTGATGTATTTGTTTGTATCTTTTTTCCATGTGTTTAATTGGGACGTTACTTTCTTTTTTGCTAATTTGACGGACTCCCCCACACCCAGAAGTTGAAGAAAGGCTTTGTTAGGGATGCAGAGACACATACAGAGAAAGACCTTCCACAAAGCAGAGGGAGCCGCAGAACATTGAATCTGAGCTTTTCTTTGAGGGCTGGACATTATAAAGGTCTTTGAAGGGTCTTCTTTCCTTAATTTAAGGCTGGTCAGTTTTACAAAAGACAGGCTAGCTGACTGGCCCACAATTATTATGTAAACATGTTCTGGTATGGCCTTGAGCTTGTTGGCAGCTTCCCACAACCCCTTAAATATGCCTTTTAACTTAACTTCCTGCTCAGTGATTTTTTTAATTGGGTTTTTAGTTCATTTGACAGTTGACAAAGTGATGTGAATGAGTTAGTCCAAAAGTGGTTGCCATGGAGACGAGGTTGGCCTTTGGTACCAACTGGGATGTCAGCAGTGGGGCCAGCTTTGTGTGTGTTTGCAAGGATGAAATGGGACTAAGACTGGGAAGATAAACAAGAACCAGAAAGCACAACAGGGGTTTGGATCGTCAAACTCCAAAGGAAAATGGGACTTCTTTAAATTGTCAGTGGAAGCTGGGTGGATTAGAAACGCTAACAACTGCTTTATATCGATGAGTGAAGAGATTGCACAGCAATAAGGAGAAATGTGGTCAGACTTCAAAGTGTTCCTTCTCCTCATCCTGGAGCTGGATGAGCCAAGACAGGCAGGGCTCTCATCAGTGGGAGAGGAGGTTTCGGGATGAAAAGAAGCAAGACAGACAGGATTCACCCCCTCCTATTGCTTTGCAACTCTAGAATGAAGTGAACAGGTATTGGTAATTTTAAGAAAGGTGTGCATAACTGATTTACATTTAGTGGTTCTGTCAATATGCCAGTAAACTTTGTTTGTTTATTTGTTTTGTCTTATTAAGTAGCTGATTATGAGAGAAAATGTTCTGGGAAGGAGGTCTGCAGGAGGCTCAAGAGTGTTCTTCCTTTTTGTCACTTGACTTGTAGGTTATGTGTCACTTGGAAAAGCAAAAACATAATCATAGTCCTTATAAGAGTTGAGGCTTTCTGTGCTTCTGACCCCTGTCTCTGTCTCTGTGGTTTTGTGTGTGAGTGTTTTTGCAGAGAATAGTTTTATAGTCGCCTCAGTCTCAAAGTATCCTGGAATCCCCAGATGGCTGTGAGCCACTGTCTAGGGGAGCACTTGGCTCACTCGCTGTGTCAGTGGCACAGCAACCACCCTATTCCCCACTTAGCGTGTTACAGCAGGAAGTCCTGTGTCAGTTGAAATCAGGTGTGTGCTAAGTGGTGGAATTGAGCCCAGAGTCTTTTCAGTTCTTGTACAAGGAATTTTTATTCTCTTCCTAACATAATTAATACCTCTTTTCACTTATTAGAAAACCTTGATAATGTATGTTCCTGATAATGTTGCTGTAGTTATAAAAACCATGTTGCAGTGTGTAGTAAACCAAAACCAACAGAAGTTATAGGGGTGGCCTAATGTTAATATTTGCACAGAACCATGCTACACATTGGAGAAGATGGAACAGAATAAATGGAATCCTGAGAAGGCAGAAGCCATATGCCCAGAGCTTAAAGTTCAGACACTGGGATAGAAGGACAGCATTGCATGCAGGGATGCAGCATGGGTAGTGTTTGGATGTGAAGGGGAGGAACTGACTTGTAGCTGAGATATACAGTATAATGGGAGATTAGAATGAGCATATTCTATTTACATTGAATGTTTCTATTAAGAGAGATGGCACAAGGCTGAGAATGCACAGAGGTAAGATGACCTGTTGGCATGATTTATCAGGTGGAGGCAAAAAGGTGCCATTCTGAAAAGGAAATAGCCTGAAACCTGAGCTCATATTTAAATAGTGTAAGCAGTCACATGGCTGTGAAGGAGAGAGAGAGGAAAGTGTGGTGGGGCAGCCTTGCAGAGGGGCGTATGCAGGGAGAGTCAGGGCACCTACTGCCTCACAGGCTGCATGTCCTTAGTAAAAGTTTATGCTCATTTTTAGGATAAAAATATAAAGGTGCTTAAAAGGAAGACACCTGGACCTTTTATGAAAAAGAACTGTTAATGTAAAAAGACTTTCAAATGAGAGAGAGAGAGTCTAGACAGATGGCCTAGCAGTTGAGAGCACTTGTAGGTGTTGCAGAAGATCTGGGTTTGGTTCTTAGCACTCACCTTGGCAACTCACAACTCCCTGTAACTCCAGTCCCAGGACATCCAATGCCTTCTTTCTACTCAGCGGGTAACTCTACAATGTGGTGCATACACACACATGCACAAGAACACACAAATAAATAATAACAAATAAATCTTTAAAATACAAGTGCTAAGAGTTGGAGAGATGACTCAGCTGATGAAGAGCTGTGGTGAGAGCATAGGATATGATTTGGTGCCCAGCACCTATGTAAAAAAGTTAGCACAGCAGCGTGCATCTGAATCCCAGTGCTGGGGAGACAGAGGCAGATGAATCCCTGGGGACACCAGCTAGCTCATCAAACCAATTAGCAAATCTCATGTGCAATGAGAGAATTTGCCTCTAAAAAATAAAATGGAGAATGATTGAATCAGACAATGGATGTTGATCTCTGGCTTTCTCACATGTAGGTATGTGTGTTTGCACACACACAGAGATATGGACATGTCCATATGCATATATGTATATATCACAGACACAAAATAAAAATAAACTATAAAGCTAAGAGTTTCAGTGCTGTGGGTATGGCTGTTACAGAGAACCATGTTGCAATGGAAGATGCAGCTATGTAGTTAAGAGCAAAAGGTGAATGCACAATTCAGAAGCCGTAGAAGATTTCATGTTGTCTTGCTAGAAAATGCCTAGGGTTAGGTTTTTAAATACAGGAGATGTATAAACACAGTTGAACCCATTTCTCTGTGTGTCAGCCAAGACCTGGCCAGAAAAACCGAACCACCATGACTGACTGCAGGATTCTGGGAGTGCAGCAAACATTCTCCTGTTTTTCTTGGAGGGAAACGATACTTTTGTTTCCTATCAGTAGAAGAAACCTAGTGACCACAGTAGAAATGATTTGAAGTGCCGAGCAGGCATGCTAATGCCTGACAGTGGTGCTGTCTGAAGCCTGCGGCTCACACCCAGTAAGTGTGTAAGACATACTGCTGGGATGCAAGAGAAAGCAGTGGCCATACTACTTACGTTTGTCTAAGCATAGAAAGGAAACTTGACCAATAGTGGTGTGGACTGACCTTAGTGCCTCAAGTGGTACAAATGCTAGAAGATTCTGTGTTAGCCTCCTCTGCAGCACTGAACATGTCCTGCTGGCAAGGACTGAATATGTCCTGCTGACAGGGCATCTGCCAGTGTTTTGAAAGGTTTATCTCCTGATTAGCTGGGCTTACAGATGATAGAATTTTAACTGGCCACTCAATCGTACGTGCTTAGTAATAAGATAGAGAGCAATCCTGTTGGCTTTCTATTCCACAAATGTTACTAAACCAGATTTCTTTATTGGCTGTTGGACATAAATTGGGATTTTCTTTACTTTTTGCAATACAAAGTCACTTGTAAGTAGCTGGTTCACTGTGTTAGATAGCATATGACTATGAACAGTCCTCTTGACCTTCAGATATGAAGAGGGTGATATGGAATCTCTTCTTTCAAAGTAGAGAACATTAACAATGAGTAATGAAGGGACATTTCTTTTTTTTTCTTTTTTCTTTTAATTAGATGTTTTCTTTATCTACAATATCTCCTTTCCTAGGTTCCCCTCCAAAAAAAAAAAAAAAAAAAAAAAAAAGAAAAAAGAAAAAAACTAAAACAATCCTCTGTTCCCTCCCTCCTCCCCCTGCTCACCAAGCCACCCCCTCCTGCTTACTGGCCCTGGCATTCCCCTACACTAGGGCATAGAATCTTCACAGGGCCAAGGGCCTCTCCTCCCATTGATGACCAACTTGGCCATACTCTGCTATACACATGCTGCTGGAGCCATGAGTCCCCCCATGTGTACTCTTTGGTTGGAGTTTTAGCCCCTGGAAGCTCTGAGGGTGTTAGTTAGTTCATATTGTTGTTTGTCCTAAGGGACTGCAAACCCTTCAGCTCCTTAGGTCATTCTCTAGCTCATTCATTGGGGACCCTATACTCAGTTCAATGGATGGCTATCAGCCTCTATTTCTGTATTAGTTGGGTACTGTCAGAGCCTCTCAGGAGACAGCTATATCGGGCTCCTGTCATCCAGCACTTGTTGGCATCCACAATAGTGTCTAGGTTTGATGACTGAATACGGGAAGGATTCCCAGGTGGAGTAGTCTCTGAATTTTCCTTCCTTTAGTCTCTGCTCCACAGTTAGCCTCTACAACTCCTTTCATGGGTATTTTGTTCCCCCCTTTTAAGAAGGAATGAAGTATCCATACTTTGGTCTTCCTTCTTCTTGAGTTTCTTGTGGTTTGTAGATTGTATCTTGGGTATTCTGAGCTCTGGACTAATATACACCTCTCAGTGAGTTCATACAATGTGTGTTCTTTTGTGATTGGGTTAGCTCACTCAGGATGATATTCTCCAGGTCCATCCATTTCCCCAAGAACTTCATAAATTCATTATTTTTAATATCTGAGTAGTATTCCATTGTGTACATGTACCACATTTTCTGTATCCATTCCTCTGTTGAGGGACATCTGGTTGTTTCCAGTTTCTGAATATTATAAATAAGGCTGCTATGAACATAGTGGAGCATGAGTCTTTATTAAAGGTTGGAGTATCTTCTGGGTATATGCCCAAGAGTGGTATAGCTGGGTCCTCTGGTAGTACTATGCCCAATTTCCAGAGGAACTGCCAAACTGATTTCCAGGTTGGTTGTACCAGTTTGCACTCCCACCAGCAATGAAGGAGTGTTCCTCTTTCTCCACAACCTCGCCAGCATCTGGTGTCACCTGAGTTTTTTATCCTAGCCATTCTGACTGGTGTGAGGTGGAATCTCAGGGTTGTTTTGATTTGCGTTTCCCTGATAACTAAGGATGTTGAACATTTCTTTAGGTGCTTCTCAGCCATTCGGTGTTCATCAATTGAGAATTCTTTGTTTAGCTCTGTACCCCATTTTTTAATAGGGTATTTGTTTTTCTGGAGTCTAACTTCTTGAATTCTTTGTATATATTGGATATTAGCTCTCTATCAGATATAGGATTGG
>NW_022196912.1:19379048-19385170 GCF_008632895.1 Mastomys coucha | reverse complement strand
ATGGCCATTTTTACTATATTAATCCTGCCAATCCACAAGCATGGGAGATTTTTCCATCTTCTGAGATCATGAAGGGACATTTCTAACTTCCGTGAAGTTGTCTTTGAGAGGTTGCTGTGAGATGGCATTGACCATGTCAGGACTTCTGTTTGCTTCTTTGTGTCTTTGTCAGGTATCCTCTTAGCTAGTCTAGGCATTAAGCTAACTTGTGGTGTACAGCCAACTTAGGACCAGACCATTGAATTTCTATATCATTGAATTTGTATATCATGTATATACATGATATATATGTGATATACATATATAATCTATATAGATACACATATATCACATATACATCCATGTTATATATGGATATAGATATATACATATATATGATGTGCATGATCTGTGATTACATATTTATATATACTATGATATGCACATAAATCATGTTGACTATATATATATCATGAATTTGTATATCATTGCATAGTAAACCAAAATCTAAAAAGAAGGGAAGCTCATTCACTCACATTGCAGTTATTAAGAGAAACATTTCCACAGAGAACAAAAGCATCAATAAAGCAAATTTATTTAAATGTATAGTTTCTTTAGCTCAGTCATCTAAATATCAATTTTATTATGCTTTCTAATATGTAAATATGTCTATGTAGTAGCTCATGCATAAAATTTATGAATATGTATATAAATTTACATGTGTGCATTATGTATGCTTGTAAACTTTTAAAAAATTGTGGACAAAAATAAGATATGATTAGGAGCAGCAAAGAGGTCTTTGTGTTCAGACCCTTCAGAACCCAGGGATCCCTCCTGGGAAGCCTCTTACAGAATCCTCCGGTCTCTGAGGACTTGTACTTTTCTGTTTCCCACATTGGAATGGGACAGCAGTGATGGGTGAGGAGGAAGAGGCGGAGCTGTGAGGGCAGGCAGGTCCATACTTACAGTGTGGGAGCTCAGCTCACCTGAGTGTGCTGGAGCACTCCTTGGTAGAGCCTCCCAGAGAAGGCAGCGAGCACTGTGCCCTGCTGAGAGACAATGGCAGGCTGGAAGGAGGGAGGTGCCTCAGAAGCTCTGTAGAGCCTACTGTGGTGTCTGTTCCTGCTAGTCAACAGTTTTGATCATGAATTTTATCTTCACTGTGTCAATGTTTAACAGAAATATAGCACGAGTAATAGAGGTAATTTTCAACATTTTAAAATGGCCACCAAACGAATAAAAAGAAAATAACAAAACTCCAAACTGGGTTGATTTGTTTAATAAATCACATTGAATTCCATACACCCAGAATCTTATTAGATCAAATATCTTATATAAAGTAAAAATGCAATGTTCAACTTCTTTCCCTACCTTACTGAGTCTTCAAAACCAGGCTATAGTGTTGCTTACAGGCATCCATTTGGGCTGGCCGGGTTTCCTGTGCTCACACTGACTTGTGCCTAGTGTGCACTGTGTTAGGGTAGCTTTGGAATATCCAAGTGGAAGCGCCACAACAAAGCTAGACAGACTGAGGACTGTGTAATTGTTTTTTCTGGCTCTCTGGGTGGCCCCCCACATGGATCCCTAGTTATGGGGTGAGAGGTAGAGGAGGGGCAGCCTGGTTTTGAGGCACAAACTGGTTCACTCCCTGCCAAAGGCACTTTGCTTTTTGAATCTATATTCTGTTTAAGATGTGGCTTTAGGAAATGATTTTGAAAAAAAAAATTCATTAAAGTTAAAAATCTCATCCAGTTCCTTTTTCAAATAAATGAAGATGTAAACTCCGAATGATGCTAAGTTGTCTGGCCAAGGCCACCTTCATCAAACAGACACATCCCTACCTACACTTTATGCTTATGGTTTTCCCCTTCCCCTTTGGAAAACTGAACTTTTATCTGTATTTGAAAGCCCATGATAGTTAACTGCCTTGAATGCTTTTCTTCAGCATTCAGGTAAGATGTGAACAGTTTTTGGAGTCTCTGAATTTTCTCCTCTTGGACATTCAGACATTCCTCTCTTCCTTTGGACATGTGCCCAGAAGGCATGAGAAACCCTTCTATGTATGTTGCTATGAGCACCTATGAGCCCGAATCATCTGAATGTGCTGCTCTGGGGGTCAGAGTGCGGGGGTGAGGGGGACTCTTGGCTTTGGAACCAGAGCACATGATTCAGTGTTCTGCTTGACTCTATCCTGCCTGCAATTTTGACAGATCACTGAACCCTGTGATTAAAGTTGCTGCCTTAGGAAATGAGCATGGTCGCTGGTCACAGCCTGGTAATGAAACTCAGTGAGTTAGGAAGGAAGGAGGTGATATAAAATCATGGCCAAGCCAGAGCCAGGGAAATAGCTCAGTGGGTAAAGTGTTTGCAGCATAAGTGGAGAGACAGAGTTTAGATCTCCAGTCTGACGTAAGTGCAGGGCACTTGGGAGGCAGAGACGGGGACTCCTGGAGTAGGCTGTCTAGCTAGACTATATGGATCAGCAAACTCCAGTTTCAAATGAAAGACCCTGCCTCAACTCTAAGATGGGGAACAACCAAAGGAGACACCTGATGTCCATCTCTGGCTTCTGTATATGCATGAGTGTACGTTCATACCAAGTGTGCCCATGTACATGTGAGCACTCATGTATAGAAGCACACCACACATATGTGTACACTCAAAGGCAAAGCTCTTCTTCAGTGAGCGAGAATTGGCTGAGATTGGGGCAGAAGTTACTCAGACCCTTTCATTGTAATGGTGGTGGTCCTGCCCCACTTAAGACTGAGGAGTCTCCATCTGGGTAGATCCGTAAAATATTTGTGTTGCCCCCGTGCACTACTCTGCCATTTCTGATGATGAGGTTGGCCTCCAGGCTGCATTTAGGTTCCAAGTTGTATGATGTGTGCAAAGCTGCTATGGGCTTGCAGTGTTGGCTTCCTGTGTGGTGTGCACAGGGTCCCAGGGTGCCGGTGACTCAAGATCAAAGGCCACTTTATTTCTGCTTCCATCTCTTGCTCAGCCTTCTAGGCTAACAACCATGTAAACCCTAGAAGGCCCATCACCTCTCCACAGGAAATGTGGAGCCCAGGGACCTAGGCACATATTTTCATTTCCTTTTTAAATGAATACAATCTCTTTAAATGTTTTATTTGAATACCAATCTGTGGTTTGCACAGTTGCTTGAATTTTAACCAGATGTGTGTGCAATGCTGGGCGTCAGCTTTCATGTTTTCATCCAATTTCATAGTCATTGGTCTTTAGGGGTGCCACTGGGTCTCAGGCCCATTCTTTGACTGGGCAGGCTAGTAAGGGTTTCGATGTGTTTTTCTATCCATAACTATGACACTTTAGCCAGGACTCAAGTAATTTTCTGAGCATCCATGGGAGAACCATGCCATTTGACCATTGCTATAAGAAACACCCATGGCCTCTTATAGGTTTAAGTTTGCTAATTTCTAAGTCCAACAGTGCATAGAATCTGTAGGTAAAGTAGTGTTTTCTGATGTACTGGTCTTTGGAATGTATCCACTGATGCTCACTTTTCTTAATTTCAGGGAAATTTGATAGTGTTTTCAACTAGATAAATTAGGTTATTCAAGTGTACATAAACATTATTCATTGTTGAGGAACTAGAACAACAGTAGTTAAAATGAACAAAACCCTTATAAGTGAAAACTAGCAAAATAGATTCTTTAAAACCATCCCCAGAGGGCTGGGGAGATGACTCAGTGGTTCAGAGCATGTACTTCCAGAGGACCTGAGTTTTATTCCTAGAGTCCATATTGAGTAGATCACAATTAATTGCCTTTAACACCAGCCAGAGAATCCAATACCTTCTGCTTGCCTCCATAGGTGCCTGCACACATGTGGTATATACTCACAAATACATACACATAAGTGAAACAAACTTAAAAAACCCTCAGTAATTAATATGTATGAGTAATTAATATGTATGAGGGAACTTAGTTTATTATTTGACAACTAGATTTCTTTATCAGCAATAAACTCACATTGTTTTTTAAAAGACAAATATTATATAGAGCTGTATTTCCTTCGCTTGACAGAAATAAGGGAGGGAGATTTATTTTGGCTCAGTTTTCAAAGGATATCAGTTCATCATGGTAGGGAAGACATGGCACTTAGAAAGACTCCCTCCCAAGTGGCAGAGACTTAGGACATTGCTTGTCATGTCTTGGTGGACTGAAAGCAGAAAGCAGGGAGAGCTATCCCAAGGCTTTCCCCTAGTGGCATGTGTTTGCAAGGTAGGCCCTGTTACCTAAACACACCCCTTTAAAACAGTGCTTCCAGGTGGAGACCAAATACTCAAACACACGAGCCTGTGAGAGACAACCTTACCTTCAAGCCATAACAAAAAGCTGTGATACAGGACAGAAGAAAAGAACTTGCGATGTTAAAGGAAGTTGTTATTGAAGAAGAATTAATGAGTTGGTTTAACTTAAGTTATATTGTGTTACAATATGATATCTTAGTCAGATCCCATGATTTTCAAATTTAAAAATCCATGTCTATTGGATTTTTAAACTTTCCTTCTCATTCTGGCTTTCATTATTGAGAGTGAAGAGAAGAGATGAGTGTATTCTCTATCTTTTTAGATTGGTGGAAAGAAAGAGGACAGTTAGGTCTGTTGATGGTTCCTGAGGGCAGCTGGATCTGCTAGGATATCAGCAAGAAGGCTTAAGCAGCTGTAATATTAGTCTGGAAGGCTAAGCTGTGCTGTGGTAATCAGAGCCAGTGGCTTTGCACACTCTCCCACAGTGAAGTGTAATGCACTGGAGTCAGTGTGGCAGATCCCCTTCTTATAGTGAGTCAAGGTCCCACTTGCTTTTACATTGAAACCAGAAATATGTTACTGCTAGCATGCATGGGTGTCAGACCTCAGTCTCTTCATGAAGTAGTCTGATTTTTTTTCCTGAGGAGATATACATCAATGTTTCCCAGATAGTGGTACCACGGCAGACCCAAGAAATGATTGTTGTATTCCAGTCTAGCTTGATGACCCAACGACTTTATTTACAGACTTATGGGTTACCAGAAGGCAGTGGAACGGCCCAGTCCCACAAGAGCATCGTTTGAAGCTGTGTCCCTGGAGCTTCCTGTGTCCCTTGATGGAGGCTCCTCGGGAGGAGGGAGGGGCCTTGAGAGTCTGGAAACTTTCACGAGTTTCCTGGGCCTTGTAAGTTTTATTAATTTCCTGAGTCTTATGAGCCATTTTTGTTCTCTTTAGAAGGGAATGTTTCAGTTAATAGGAAATATCCATCTGAAAGCATGGGAAATGCCCAAATCTGTGCAGAATTATCACCAAGACCCTCCCCTCCCTGCCCTTTCAGGAGGCCATGACATCTTGCAGTATTATGGATCCAGGACTCTTGGTTTTCTTTCTCTGTCCCTTCCCTCATTGTTTGGGCCCGAGACTGTGAAAGTTCCTACAGCCACCACTTACAAGGAGAGTTCGCTCCTATGAAAAATGGCAGCATTTCTTCATTTAATAATTTCCAAAATAATGACTGATTATAAAATAGAACCTTACAATTATAATTGTATCATTTATAATAATTTCTTTCTTTTTGGAATTTCCATAGAGTTCTAAATGTTCATTTTATTGAATGAGCTCCAAATTTCTTAGATTACTGGCACTTATTTGACTTGAATAAGTTAATATGAAGTTTCTGAGTCATCATGTAATAAGTTTTATTCTAAATATTTAAAACCTTTTGATTAGTATTATTCTATCGACAGACTTTATTTTGAAGTATCTGAAGATAATTCAGGGGATTTTAACACATCCATCACCCACTTTTTCCTAACATAAACTTTTATATAACCATGCACATTTGTCAGTTTTGAGAAGATTAGCCCTGGTTTGGTACTAGCTAAACTACAGAATTTATTCTTAAAGTTTGAATTGTATTTGATTGCAATGACTTCCCTCTGCCAACTAATGTCTTTTTTTCCTGTCTGAGGACCCCGTCTTGAATCCCATTTGTCTTTCAGTCAGGGTTCCTGTTATCTGTGATGGCGTCATACTCTTCTTTATTCTTTGTGGTTTTGGCTCTTTGGAAATTACTCTGTAGACAGTCTCTTCATTTTTTTTTAATTAGATGTTTTCCTTATTTACAATATCTCCTTTCACAGGTTCTCCT
>NW_022196912.1:19351424-19378965 GCF_008632895.1 Mastomys coucha | reverse complement strand
AAAATAAAAAATAAAATAAAATGAAATAAAATAAAAAAACAAAAACTAAAACAAACCCCTGTGTTCCCTCCCCCCCTCCCCTGCTCACCAACCCACCCTTTCCTGCTTACTGGCCCTGGCATTCCCCTACACTGGGGCATAGAACCTTCACAGGATCAAGGGCCTCTCCTCCCATTGATGACAGACTTGGCCATCCTCTGCTATTCATATGCTGCTGGAGCCATGAGTCCTCCCATGTGTACTCTTTGGTTGGAGTTTTAGTCCCTGGAAGCTCTGAGGGTGTTAGTTAGTTCATATTGTTGTTTGTCCTAAGGGGCTGCAAACCCTTCAGCTCCTTGGGTCCTTTCTCTAGCTCCTTCATTGGGGACCCTGTATTCAGTCCAATGGATGGCTGTGAGCCTCTATTTCTGTATTAGTCGGGTACTGTCAGAGCCTCTCAGAAGACAGCTATCTCAGGCTCCTGTCAGCCAGCACTTGTTTTTTATGGGATGCTGTCTCATCGTTTTTAGACTGGTTTATGGAAACAAGGGTATATAACTTTATTAATCATGACAGTAGAATATGGCATCAGTATGACTTGTTGGGGCTGGAGGGATGGCTCAGTGATTAAGAGTGTTTGCTGCTCTTCCAGAGGACCAGAGTTCAGTTCCCAGTATCCAAGTTGGGTGGCTCATAGCTGTCTGCAATCCCAGCTTCAGGAGCTCTAGTGCCCTTAATTGGCCTCAATAGGCACCCACCCACATACTCACATGCACATAAATAAAATTCAAAATAAATCATTGAAAAAATATGACTCATCACTAATGGTAGTAATCCTGACCACTTAGTGAATGAAGCTAGAGTCTATCAAATGCTTACTTCTCTCCTTTTTGTACTGGTATTTATTTTCTCTTTTGTCTTCTTGTCCCTTAGTTCCAAACTTGCTATGTAGCTGCAGATAACCTTGAACTTGTAATACTCCTGACTCTACCTCTTTCGTACTGTTGTTATTGATTTGTACTGACATCCCTGGCTTATATGGTGCTGAGGAGCAAACCCGGGGCTTCATGCATGCTAGGCAAGCACTCTATCAACTTAGCTATATCTGTATGCCTTTATGTTTTATCAGAAACAAGTTACAGGTATTGAACTCTGTTTGGAGAGAGGGGTGTCTTCATATCTCTTGTAATTTGTCTGTAAGAATACCATGTCCCTCTCCTCTATTTGTGATTTCTATTTCATTTTTATTCTTCTTTGGGTTATGACATTATTGTTTAGTTTATTGTTCCAGTATTTCACTGCTGGAATGTTGGGAACTCTTTCAGGTTGACTCTTGAGTCAAAATACATTTTGTCCTTTCATAATTTTAAAGGTCAGTTTTAGCATTACAGCAGAATTTAGAGGAAAGTACAGAACTTTTCCATATATCCCACTCCAGATCAACAACCTCTGCAATATCACCAAGCTTGTACCTTCACAGGTGACAAGCAGGCAAAGCCCATTATTTATGCAGAGTTCAGTCCAATTTTACATTTTATGCATTTGACAAACATGACAAGCAGCCACCTTTATCCTATTGTGTAGAGTGTTTTCATCCCTCGAAAGAGCTCATGTGTTTTTTTGAGTCTTAATTATTTTGGCCTGGAGTAACTGTGGCTTCTGTACTCCTTCAAAGAAATTGTTGAATAAGGTCTCTATAATCTTTCTTAAATCTCTAATAGCCCATGGATAGTTAAAAAGAATTATATATGGATGTATACAATTGCCAATATATTAAAAAATAGAAAGTTGATTCGTGTTTAGCCTTAGAATTCAGTTACTAATGCATGAATGAAATCATTACCTAATTTCAAAGAGATGAAATCTTGCCAAAAACCTGATGAGTACGTTCCTGGAAACTAAAAGGGAACAATGAACAGTAAAGCTTCCAAGTTGAAGTGATGTGCTAAGCAAGGCTCATGCAAGATGAATTCACTTCTAAATGTGGTTCCTGTGAATAAATTCCTTCCTGCATCTTCCTTCATTTCTTCCTTCCTTTTATTTATTTCCTTTTTTATGCAAATAAATATTCTGAAGTATTTTCCAGATATGGAGTCATAGTCGATAGACAGTGGGAGCAAAGAAGACAATAAAGTTTATAGTCCCCGGGTTTGCATTCCCGGTTGATAGTTTGTAGGAACTGTACATATATACTTCTTTGGGTGGTATATTTTAATGTAGTTTTGGCACAGAAAAACCAGCTTTTCTCAAAATTTTTTTTTTCTGATTAAAGATTTGATTACAGAAATTCTAATTAAGTGGTGCTAATTCAGTCTCTCACATTTACACTGGCAGCTCAGTGTAATGGCAGCGCATAGAAACCGTTGCCCTTAAAAGCCAGAAAGTGTTGGATATGACACACATGCATGGAAATGACAGGGGCGGATGGAAACGGGGCCGTGCCAACTTGTTAATTTCCCCTGGGGTTTACACAAATGTGGGCATTTATCGTGTTTGTACAGCTACACACTTGCTGCCATTTGGAGTTATCCTTAAAAGCCATCGGTGTTAAATTTGTCTTCCAGGAGCAGGAGGAGGAGGAGGAGGAGGAGGATGTGAGCTTTACCTTTAAAATGCAGCACTGGGCAGCAGAGCAGTTAAGAAGTGCATTGAGCTCCTGTCTGGAAAAGGTTTTGCTGTTCTTTTGCCTGGATGGATTTGCTACTTTGTGTCCCATGGAGTATAAAATGTGACCAATATAGTTTGGATTCTGGGGTCTTTTCTGGTTTGTTGAGCATGCAGGTGCTTAAGATGACGATTTAAATTAGTTTTAATGTACTTGGGTAATCAACCATACAGTATTTTGAAGCCACTAACCAAGAATAAAGAAGAGAGTTATTGCAGCCTTATACAGTAATGAGACACATAAATCAAAAGGACGAGCATGGAAACTTTTACTGAGCCCCGGGCCTGGTTTCGAGCACCTTGAAGGGATGCCTTTTTTGGATCAGACTTGCTGTGATTACGCTACTGAGGCTGTAGAAAGGAAAAATCTAGATGCAAAGTGGAGAAACTCTATGGAGCTAAAAAACACGACAAAACAAAACAAAACAAAACCAAATAAACACACCAACCAAAACAGAACGCAACCATACACTCTCTACCTTCTCTTTCAGAGTTGGGACCATGTGGTCAGGAAGTCTGGGTCTAAGGAGGAGACCCCGAGGAGGGTATAAAGCGGTGCTTCTCAAACTTCCTAATGCTGTGACCCTTTAATACAGTTCCTCATGTTGTGGTGACCCCCAACCATAACAATATTTCATTGCTACTTCATAACTATGTTTTTGCTACTGCTGTGAATTGTAAATATCTGATCTGTAACCCCTCTGAAAGACTTTTGACCTCAGGTTGAGAAACACTGATAATGTAAGAAGACATTCATTTCTAGGTGTGTGTGCACGTGTGTGCGTGTGTGTGTGTGTGTGTGTGTGTGTGTGTTCAGTAACCAAATTCATGTTGCTGATGGCAATCTAACTTAGATATGCAAGAGAACAATGTTTTCCACTGTGAGGCTGAGAGGTTCAAGTTCTTCTAGATGTTAGCTCAGGTCTGGAGAGAAATTCTCCTCGGCTTCTCTCCCATAGGATGACTTGGAACTGTGCTCATGATTCCTTTTTTGAACTGTGGACTCCTTTCCATAGCTATGTGTTTTACTTTTATGTTCAAATGATAAACCCAGGGACCTCTTCCATAAGTTTTTACCCTGCTGCAGGCTGGAATGACAGTCTAGGATTCTGAAACGGTGGAAGGTTGATAGGCCGAGAACGGGGACACGAGTCTCTCTTCTTCCAATCTTGTCTTCCCTGTAAAGCTCACTGCAGTCCTAGCACATGCAAATGTATCTGATTCCCTCTCTGTGGGCATATTTGCAGTAAAGGTGCTCTCATTAGGGTTGTAGTAATGCACTGCTTTAGGTGAGTCCTGGAGACCATATAAGTCCAAGGGTCATTTTTTTTTGCCAATGAGGACCATGGTTTAATTCATCTTAGGGGTGAGACTCAGAGAGGGAGAGAAGTTTTGAATGTGATTGTTTGCACTTGACAAGGTTAAAGATTTGTAGTCTTTAAGGAGCAAGGGTGTGTGTGTGTGTGTGTGTGTGTGCGTGTGTGTGTGTGTGTGTGTGAATTATTATTGTGAGGGGGTAGAAACAGAACTTCATACTTGTCTCTGGTTCTGGCCAAACTGGTGTTTGTGGCTTTAAAACTGAGAAGAATTTCAGGACTAGCATGCATAATGAAGCAGGGTTGGAGGGTGGAGGGGCTTGCCTAAGTTTAAGGGCACTACTCCAGCCCTTAATTTGCACAAGTCATTTTAACATTATGAATGATTTGTAAACCCCCGTTTCCTATGACGTTTCAATTAGTGTCTATTTAATCTCAAATTCAATCCCAATCCGTTTGGATTGGCTGCTTGGAGTGCTGTGTGGCAATGGCCTAAGGCAGAGGTTCTCAGCCTGCGGGTCTTGAACCTCAAAGTGGTCACATAACAGATGTCCTTCATATCGGATATTTACGTTGCACTTCACAGTAGCAAAATGACAAATTATGAAGTAGCAACAAAATAATGTTATGGTTGGGGGGTCACCACAATATGAGGCACTGTATCAAAGGGTGGCTGCATTAGGAAGGTTGAGAAGCACTGGCCTAAGGGGAGTGTACAGGATGAGGTGGTCTCTAGTGCTTGCAATGCATTTATCATCAGTATCCAGTTTAGGCGACCCCACATAGTGGCTTATTGTGTTGTTTTTTTTAAAAGCCCCTTCTGCTGTTTCTTTTGTTGGTTGTCTTTCCCTTATACTTTGTCACATCTAGTTCTTTTATCTGGAATATGGATAATGGAGCTGGCTAACTCAGCATCCATTCTTTCCATCCTATCCTATCCTATCCTCCTGGATTTCTAAAGTCTCATAAACTGAAGTCCCTTATCACAGCCGCCAGCTTATCAATCACTTTCCTGCTTACTGAACAGCTATGGGGGAGACCAGGAAATAGAAGTTTTGCCCTCCACCTCCCCTCCTCTCTTCTCTGTGTTTGCTCACGGTCTTTACTTCCTTGTGTGGTGTTCATTTCCCGGGCCTGTCAACAAAGATTGTGATATTTGCAGTGTTTCTGACCTGCTCAAAGTACAGAGACTCTGTTCTTCAAAAAGCTTGTGATTCAGAGGCTCAGAGTCTGGCCTATTGATTCTGCTGAAAATTGAGCATGGCTGCGGGCAACAAAATGACTCATGGAGTTGACTTCACTATTGCCCTTATTTTAAACTCATACAGCGAAAGTGTCACCCAGTTCTGACAGAGACTGTGAGCCAGGGCTGGGCTCCCCTTTGACTCAGGGATGTGTCACACTCTCTACCGGAAACTCACATTTTTAACACCAGTCATCATAAACTTGGCAGGAGGCCTTTTGGAGAGGTGTTGGTATTTGGTAGATTTATTTTTTTTCCCCTGCTGCCCATGAAAAACAAACTCAGAAATCTGTTTTATTTCCCCCCTTCCCCTTTGGAGATTTGTTTTGAAATAGTTTATCATTCCTCCATCTGGAGAATGCTCATTGTTGATCTGTAAAGCACAGTTTGCTTAGGACCATGGCAAGGTGACTGTGGCCCTACACGAAGGATAAAATAAACTGGGGCAGCGTGCTTCTTGGGGTGATGAATCCTCTTAGCTGGTGTTAGGCAGTGGGTGGCTGGTGACCTGGCTGGTGACCACAGGTCTGCACTTCAAACACAGCTGGGTCTGACTTGAAGTCTTCTGAGGTCTTTTTGCATGCCTGTCCAGTTACTCACTGAAGTAGGTAACTCTTTACTGCTCAGTGGTTTTGTGCTGAGAAAATGCCCGGACTTGCCAGGCCAGGCTAGGAACTTCCCGGAAGCCTAAAGGCCACAACCCACTTATGAGAACAGAGATGACGCCTAGCCCATTCTCTGCTTTATTCTTATAGCTGATGAACGTTCTGATGGACTGTACTTCGAATCTGGTGTCATTAGCTTCTTGAAGGCATGGCTATTTCACTCATACATTTTCTGATGCCCAGCACTGGGGAAATCCAAGCAGAGATGACACTGTGGAGCTGGCAGATGGGGTGGGGGGGAGGATAATGTTGGTCCTGTAGACTGTCCTAGGTCAAAACTATAAGTTAGTTACCAGCTGAGATATCAGCCTGAAAATTCTCCTCTGTGTGTCACTGTTTGAGCCTTGAAGAAAAGATTCACTAAAGCAGTGGCTTTTTCTTTTGCTGGTCATTAGAACTTTTTATTCTTTAGCTACACGTACTAAGGCCCCATCCTCAAGATGGGCCTCAGTAGGTCTTGGTGGAGCTCTCATGGTGGGACTTTTTTTCTTTTTCAAACTTTCTAATTGTCAATGGTGTAGACTGTTACCTCTTATCCAGCCTTTATGAGTAAGTTAAACAGCTGACCAGTTAAGCAGTGGGGGTCAAAGACTGAAGAGGTAAGGCACTTCTGAGCTCACTGACATATTTTAGATAGGATTTGGCTCTTTGCTCACTGAGCGAAGGACAACTGTGACATTTTCTGGCCTCTTCAGGAGGGAGCAAGAGCACAGGTGTATTCACTACATTTTTGTTGCTATGGTAAAATGCCATGACCCAAAGTATCTTAAGGAAGGAGGCGTTTGTCTTGGTTCACAGTTCTGGAGGGCTAAGAATTTGTCGTGGGAAAATGGTAGCAACTGGCAGGCATTGTGGCAGGAGAGGGACGCCAGGGGATCACATGTCCAACTGCAAACACGAAGCAAAGAGCAAAGCGGAAGCAGAGTGAGGCTTGGAACTCCCAAAGCCTACCCCAAGGGTGGTCTTTCTCCAGCAAGACTTGACCTCTTCATAACCTCCCCAAACTGGGGACCAGGTATTTAAATGCCCAAGACTATAGGAGACATCTATCATTCAAATCACCGTGATGGGCAAAGTGGAACCCATGACCTGTTTGTAACCTAGACTAAGATGTAAATATCTAATCACTTTTGCTATGTGCTGCTCTCTGGCAATGAGTCATCTGGGCTGTGTATTCTCTCTGTGTGTGTTGCTGTGTCTGTCTCCTCTCTCTCTCTTCTCCCCCCCTCCCTGTGTGTGTGTGTGTGTGTGTGTGTGTGTGTGTGTTTACCAAGATCTGTGGACCACTAGGAGCCATCTTAGACGATGCTCAACATAGCATCTAAGAAGAAGAATGCAATGTGGAGCAGAATAGTGGGAAGGCGAGTGCCTAATCAGAAGGTAATGAAAGAGGTGATGTCATGGTAGCAAGTGATGGTCTGGGGTACTTCCTGTAGCAGATTTGTTTTTTCTTTGTGCATTTAATTCTTTATAGATTGCTTTGGGTTTTGTGGCATTGGGTCAGTCTACTGCGAGCTGTTTGGGGATTCTTCTGCATGTCATATGAGCTGTGAGACCCAGGCGATTGGAACAATTCTAAGAAATATCTGTGTGTACTGCAGTAAAGGGGGAAGGCACAGAGAAGCTCTTGAAATGTCAAACTTCTGCCTAGGTTATTTCCCATCTCATTTCATTGGCTGAGCTGTTCTATCTGGCTGTCCCCACTTCCCAGAAAGTGAAAATATCATGTATCTTATGAGTGGCAATCCAGAGGTTCGTAACTTAATCAGATCCATGTCAGCCCCACAGGGAGAGTCAGTATGTCACTGTACACAGAGAACCACTGATGGTCACTGGAGTGATTGACAGTGCTGTGGTCACTGCTCTTCTGAGTCTTGGCCAGGGCAGAGGTTGGCAAGATATGACACATAGTTAGTTTGTACCGAGTCAGTGTGAGCTGAGGCAGTAGGAAGAGCTGGGAGGGAAGAAGGCTGATTCTTGTATCAGACAGGAAAGACGCTTGAGTTGCCAGCCTTCCCTCAGTCTTTTTATTTACTCATTGAGTGGTATCATGGAGTTCTTTTTTTAAACGTTAATTTAGTATGTGTATATCAGATGTATGGCAGGAGGTTTCACACTGTATTTATACATTGATGGTATACTCAAAAATAAGCAGTAAAAATTGACTTGATTTTGTGTGTTTCTTCAATGCCATGTTGAAATAGGAAATAGTCCCCTTTCTACAGTTTTATTCTTCATGGCAAACCAGTCATGAGAACTGCAAAAGCTTTTTGAGAAACTTTGCATGCATTTTTTTCTACTATTTTTGGAGGCTTGGGGATAACCAAATCTGTTTCAACCCCAAATTCACTCTGGAAGTCCAGTTTTCCATTTTTTCTCAGTTCAATATTTCATATGTGTGTGTGTGTATATATATATATATATGTATACACATATATATGTACACATATATATATACACATATATATGTACACGTGCACACACACAGTGTGTGTGTGTGCACATGCCTGTGTGTGTGTATGTATGTATGTACTTGGGGAATTGTAAAAAGGATGTGTAGATACGAGGACTTTCCCCTTGAGATGCTCATTTTGAATGAGAAAACAGTGATGCTTTGTGTATTTTAAGTGTGAGTTGCTGATCTAAAGTCCAGTAGTGGATGATCTGAGACTGGGTAACAGAGGCATCCTTCACTATGTTTGACTTCACAGATTTTTACTTCTACTTTCTTCCTTTCTCTTTTTCTTGAGTGCTGGGGATGGAGCCAAGGATCTTGCAAATGTTAGGCAAATGCTCTGCCACTGAGCTACCCTCAGGGCCTGGGATTTAAGAGTTGGTAGAGGCCTTATCTGGCATCAGTGAGAGGGGAGGCCCTTGGTCCTGTGGAGACTTGATACTCCAGTGTAAGGGGATGCTAGAGCAATGAGGCAGGAATGGGGGGTGGGTGAGGGAGCATCCTCATAGAGGCAAAGGGGAGGGGGAAAGGAATGGGGTTGGCAGAGGGGAAACCGGGAAGGGGTACAACATTTGAAATGTAAATAAATAAAAAAACCAATTAAAAAAAAAGAAATGATGAACACTAAGAATTGATAGAGAATACCTATAGTTGTGATCCAGGAGTGGTTGATTCAAATGATTTTTCCCATTTAACTCTCATTTTTTTATGCTGACTTTTTCCTTCTCTCCCTCCACGAGTTTCAGTTGATCAGTTGCTTTGTGTTTACTGTGAACTAGGCAGAGATACAGAAAGGAAAGAGCTGGCATTAACTCTCTCCAAGGAGCTTAAAAAAATAATACAATAATGTGGTAGTAGAATTTTAGGTAACTGGTCATGGCTGGAGGGATGATTTTGAACCTTCTCTGCAAGGATCTGCAAACCTATCCTTCCAGGAGGCTCACCTCACACAAGACAGCTAAAGATGCCAAAGAAATGTTAGCATAGATTCTAAATATTTTGAATTATACTAACATCGCAGGTGGCCTATGGGTAATAGAGTTTTAAAGTATGAGTGATTAACAAATATTTGTAGGTGATGAAATTTTCTAAAAAGTGAATATTGGGCATATACATCGATTGATTGATTGGCACTATTATTGGTACTATAACTTTTAACCTTTAAAACTTTTAAGTTTTAAGTTTCAAAAATTTAAAGTTATTATCTTGAGATAGCTGCAGTGAATATCTATTTGTTGGTTCTATCCAAGAGATTGATAGTTTCAGTTCTGTGGGTGACATTTGAAATAAACGTATGAAGAATTTCTTTCTGCTTTGCCAACGATGCAAGAAGGATGGGCTGTAAAACTGAACCTGTAAAGTAGCCTTATGTGCATTTGAACCAGCCTATGTCTTTGAAGTTTCCTTGACAGTGCGTTACCAATTTTCCATTTTTACTGGGTGTTACTATTTTTTTTTCAATGAGGTTATTAAAGTTAAATCTCTAAGTGGGTGATTTAATGCATACCTCCTAGAAAATTATAGTATTTGTTAAAGTGTCTATTCCAGGCATTCTCAGTAAAATTCTTCATCAGGCAACTCCTTCTATACCTTCCACTCCCCTACTAAATAAATATGCTCTTTTCTAGGCATTGAATCCCTTTCCAGGTTAGGGTATATGTTGTTCAACTGTTGAATTATTTACATGTACAAGCATCTAACCAAATCCTTTTGGGTTCATAATAGCATGTTAAACCTCCTTGAGTTGTTGAAATCATTTCTTCTCATGGTAAAAAAAAAATAAGCAGGAGTATTGGAGATATTTTGGTGGTTTGTATTTTGGCTTGGACTGGTTGGGAGAGGTGAACTTCTTTTGCCATTCCTAGGGGTAGAGAAATGGTAGTTCTCCGCGTGTATGTAAGGTACGCAAGGTAGACAGTCTGGATTCAGCTGTGATAGTGTATGATGGACAGAGGTGGTCCACATAAGCATCACATACACATGGCCTGGACACTGCTGTCTCAACTAGGAAGGTTGCTGCATTGCTAGATTAAAGTCTTTCCTTAAGTCTAGATGCAGTAGATTCCAAAGAATTACTCAGAGTTATGGAAAGCTTTTCCCACTTCCCAACAGGGTTTTGGAATGGCAGCAGTCTTCAGTTTTATTTAAAGACAGAAATAGCCTGAAGGATTATCACAATAAAGAAAAATCTCGTTGAAACCGTACTGCAGGTGATTCTGATAAATGTTATTCTTCTTGTGCTAGTTCACTTTAGCATCAGTTTGGCAGATGTCAGCATGGGCTTAAGACAGAGGTATACTTGAGTAGTGTGGGTTCCGGGTCAGCGGCAATGGCGACACAGCTACAGGAGGGGAGGCTGATGAATTCCCTGCTAGGGAGGATGAGGTTGAGGGTCCTCCAGGGTGCTCATTCCGATGGAGATCCCAGCATCACTGTGAATCCACAGACCTTGGAGAGAGGTCGAGTTTAGGTGTATAAATTCTGGTGACATTTATTTGTGACTGAAGCCTCTGGGTGATGGCTGGGACTGCTCATTAATCGTGGAATGTGAAAGCTGCTATTGCAGTAGGGTGAACTCTGTGGTAATTGCCCCCAAAGATTATTATTAAGCAATATTAAATAGTTGGAGAAACAACCAATATTTTCTCTCAAGGAAATGGGGAAGCTGTGTCTTTGACCCTGTTGGCAAATGTTCGGGATGGCAAAGTTGAGAGGTTTAGTGAAGCAGCAATTATATCCAGCCTCAAATTAACCTTGGTGTTAAAAAGGGTGAATAATAATGTTATTAATGTGACACTGACTTGAAAGCCATGCTCATTTTGATTATAAATGGGAGGAATGATTGGCAGAAAAAAGCTTGGAGTAGCAATGAACATTCTCTACTGGATGATTTTTTTTTTAATTGAAAGTAAAATTATGTCGTAACGGTATTCATAACCTGAGTAGATTTGTATAGCCACAATTTAACCAAAAGTAAACATGAGTTACTTTTAGTGAAACTCTTTGATACCAATAATTTTAAAAACAGAAACTTATGGCTGAGGAAATATCTCAGAAAAAGAGGTGGGAAGAATTTAAGATCTAGAGTATCGGGAGGAAGGCTGGGAAATGCTGTCTTCTGGACATGGCACGGCTTGTTTCTTCTTTCAGTTCTGGCTTATTCATCTCTGTTCTCCATCCAGTCTCACCCATGAACCGATGGCAGGTGTGCTTTCATGCACAAGCCTACACAGCATTAAGTCATAGTTCTAGTAGATGGAGAAGATGATCTCCAGGTGCCGTACCATACTAGGAGCCTTTGGCAGTGGATAGGCAATGAGGGAGAGAGAGTCATTCTTTCTTGAGGTTACGACTACGGTTAAGTTTCTCATGCTCTAGTGGAAGGCCCACACCTGTGTGAATACGGATGTCATTCCCAGGACTTAGTAGGTTACTTAAAACAAAAATAGAAATTGAGTGTAGTATGTTGCTAAGCCAGAGAGAGGGAGTCAAGATAATAGTCAATTTGGCAAAGGTGATAGCTTTTCCACTCTCTTGTGGTTCGGTGAAAACAATAAATTTTGTATTTTATCTTATTAATTTTGTTTTAATTGGTTCTGTTATTCTGGTCTGATTAGTACCTAATACTGATTGAGCAATATTAAATAGGGGTCTTACACCAGGCTTAGTTGATACGGGAATGAATAAGGGGGAGTATCAGTCATTAAGGATGAAGGATTTGGTGGAGAGCAGAGATGAATAAGCCAGAATTGCAAGAGGAAACAAGCTGTGCTGGGAAGAAAAATATCAAGCACAGAAAGTGTGCAGGGAATTCTCTGGATATTTCCAGCTATATCCCATGGAAACAATGAAGCCAACAAACAGACCACAGCAGATTAAGTCACTATAGAAGCTGGTCATGCACCATGAAATACTAGGCAAGCTGGTCAGTTTGGAAAGCTGACACAGAGCTGATGCTTGCACACCCAGAGGTCCGATGTCAATTAGAGAGACGAGAGAGATGAGGCCTGGTGGCTCAGGCATTTCTGCTTTTACCAGGTGATGATATTTGAGTCCCAGTAAAGGTAGCCAATTAGCCATGGCTGGGCTCTCCTTCAAGGATAACTTGTTGAACTCTTGAATCCTGTGTCCCTGCACACTTCCTTCTAGTTCTGATTTCTGCCTCATGAAACACAACCAGGCTGCCTTAGGCCTACAGCACCACCAGGCATCTGTCAAAGGGACAGCAGCACCCACAGCCTGTCCCTTCTTGCTCTTTTGGAAACTATGATTTTTTTCCCTTTCCCTTAATTATTTACAATGTAGCTAATTCTCCAAAAGGCTGTCTTCATTTTCAAATTTTTCTTAAGCCATAAACTTTCTTTTTTCATTTTCTCTGGCATGTGGCTTTCTTCTCTCTGTGTTCCAGATGTAGACTAACATGGCTTAATCCTGACCAACAGCAAAATAATGTAAATGATGTTGCTGTGTTGGGAAGACAGACTGCACGGTGGGAGCCAGTATCTCCATTTGCTTAATCCTTGCAAAGACTCAGAAGTTCTACTGAAAAATCTTTGACTTTCCTGACTTTCCTATTGCCTACTTGAATATATTGTTCTTTTGATAATATCTGTATTTAAGGTAAAAGAATTGAATATTCATTCCCGGTTTTTGCATATGTGTATAGGGTGTCCATATATATATGTGCATATTTACAAGTGTGTAGGGGTGTGTGTGGGTGCACGAGCGTGTGTGCGCAAGCATGACATCAGGTCATCCTCATGACATCCTCAGCAGGTCTTCATCTCATATATTGAGGCAGGGTGTCTTACTTGAATTCAGTGTCTGCTGATGCGGATAGAGTCACGGGCTAGGCTGTTAAAGGGATTCGTTTTTCGCCTCTCCTGCTGGGATTACTGGCAGACCTTCATGCCCACTGGCATTTAAGTGAGCACTGGTAGTTCATGTTTGCATGGCAGGAGTCTTACCAGCTGAGCCATCTCCCTAGCCCCTGCTTGTCTTTATTTTTTAAACATAAGACCTTTCAGGAAGTGCACTTTTACGGTATTATGTATTGCATCATATATGGAGCATTGTTTCCAGGACAGACTGGTTTTACACAGCTGGCATAGAAATGAATCCTTTGAGAGTAGTTGCTTCTTCCTGTTTATTTATTTTCTCTTTATTTGTTTATTCACTGCATAATTGCTGTGCCATATTGTTTTAGTTTCCTTTCTGTTGTTGTGATAAAGCACTTTTATCAACAGCAATTTAGGGAAGGGAAAGGATTTATTTCAAATTACAGGTTAGGGGAAAGTCAGGACAGGAACTCAAGAAGGAACGTGGAGCAGAAGCCACGGAGGGATGCTGCCTGTTGACTCTGTTGCCACGATCACTGTCTTAGTTAGGGTTTTACTGCTGTGAAGAGACACCATGACCAAGGCAACTCTTATTAGGACAACATTTAATTGGGGCTGGCTTGTAGGTTCAGAGGTTCAGTTCATTATCATCAAGGCAGGAGCATGGCAGCATCCAGGCAGGCATGGTGCAGGAGGAGCTGAGAGTTCTACATCTTCATCTGAGGGCTGCTAGTGGAAAACTCACTTCCACGCAGTTAGGATGAGGGTCTTAAAACCACGCCTACAGTGACACACCCACTCCAACAAGGCAACACCTCCTAATAGTGCCAGTCCCTGGCCCAGGCATATACAAACCATCACACTCAGCATGCATTCTGCTGTTCTTTCTAAAAAAAAAAAAAAAAATTAATCTGTGAGAATTTCAGTGTCTACAGTGAGGGATGACCACACTTACCTCTCATTTTCCCTTCTAATTGCCTCCATGTTTCTCCTAACACACTCCCTCCCAACCTCATGGCTTTTATTTCCTTTGATAACCCACCAAGTCCAATTAGAGATACTAGTAAGTACATGGGTGTGGAGCCGTCTGCTGGAACTTGGGAAGCCTACCAGTGGCCACATGCCCAATAAAGAAATGATTTCCTCCCACCCCAGCAGCTATTCACCTCCTTGCTTTTGGATGGGGTGGGGTAGAGACCTGTGCTGGCTCCTGGAAATCAAAGCCAGCAACACTCCTGTCATTCTTCCTCCTACTTTCATCCCTTTGTAAAGACAATGGATGTAGGAGCTCACCTTTTCCTAGATTGAATAAGGAGAAAAAGAAGACAGACTAAACAGAAAAAAAAGATTCATGTCTTAAAAATATTAATGGTAGTTTTCTCCTCTCCAATAAGGGTCTTAGACATCAAATTTAGGAGTCTAGAAGGTAAGGAACAGGAAGCCTCAAGTGACTGATGTGATGAGGCCTGAGAAGGTGGAGGCCTGTTTAAAGGAAACTTCTGGAGTGGGGAACACCTATTGTGATCTCCATCAGGGAGTTCCTGGGTTTCACTGAGGTTCCTTACCATAGAAGAGAGAGATTCAGATAACTCATGCTCCATGGGCCTTATTCAAGGGTTTAACCGTCTCTTACCTACAAGTTATCTCAAGGCAGAGTTGCTCTGGTTGCAGAGTGATGCCCTTTGGATGGGAAGTGTCTGAGTTGAGAAACCATTACGCACTCAAAAAGGAAGTAACAGAGGGTCATTCGTGGAGGGCACATTCTTTCATTCAGTGACCTGTCAAGAGGACAAAGCGCAACTGCCTAATGGCTTTCTTGACCTCCTAGGACACTGGATACTCCACAAGGGGAAGCCACAGTAATAAGGTTGGGGGCTCCCCTGATACATTATCTCATTAGTGTGCAGGGTCTTACTGAATGTTAATTAAGTTGGCATTACAGGTAGAGAACTCTGATGTCTAGGAATACCTTCTCATTCCATGCAGAGGGCAAGGAGTGGCTCTCCAGGGCTCTTGCTGTGACTCCTGAGAGAACAGCAGACAAAGGAGGCTTTTGTAGGAGAAAGAAACATGGAAAAACTCTTGGTGAAACTTGATGAGGATGTAGTTGTAGGGCATACATGCATGAGATTGGTGTGTGTGTGTGTGTGTGTCTGTGTCTGTGTGTGCATGCATGCACATGTGAACACACATATACACATACACACATGCACATGCATGCATGCTCAGATAGGCATTTATGGTTTTAAATTTTCAGCTCCCTCTGATTACCTTATTAGTTCAGATCGGCCTCTTTCAGGGAGACTAGCTGGAGTGAGGCTTTGAAGTTGTGAATGGGACCATGAAACAGACAAGCCTCCAGGGGCCTAGGGAAGCAGCTGCCAGTGGGGGGTGTCTGGAAGGCTCCTGTCATCAGCAATAACCTAGTTTTAGGTTGTGTAACCAGCAGGCAAACCAATAAAAAATATCAAACTGTTCAGAAGGACTGAGCGCAGAAAGTAGTCCTCAACTACCTCCCCCCTACACCAGCCCACACTCTCTTTTGTCACAGTCTAATCCAGCTCAGCCTTTCCCACAGCTATGCGAAGTATACACAGTCTACAGTTCATTTCATCTGGCCCTGTGGTAAATGTCTTGGCCATTTCTGTTTTCAATGTCTAGTAGATTGAATGGTGTTTTCTTCCGACCTGTGAATGTGATGTTACTTAATTAATTTAAGGATCTGAGGAGGACCACATCCTAATTTACATGGCCCCAAATTAAATTTTAAGTTTCCTTGTAAGGCAAGAAGAGAAGGCACAGAGAGGGGAGGAAACCCTGGGAAGATGAAGGCATAGATCAGAGTGAGGAAACCACAAAGCCACAAAGCCACAAGGAGTCTTAGGTCCCAAGAAGTTCTAGGATACAGGAAGGGTTCTCTTTACAGCCGATGAGACAAGTGTAGTTCTGCTGAACACCTTGATTTTGGGCTTTGGGACTCCTTAACTTGGGGAGAGATTTTCTTTTAAACCACACAGTTCATGGGTTATTTGTCATAGCAGCCTTAGGAATCGGCGGCAGTGCTGGAGTTCTCATCAGTGAGCATATCTAGCTCTGGAAGGTAACACTCAGGATATAGCCGTGCATATCTGCAGTATTCTGATTCTGTATCCAGGTGATCTTTCTCCCTCTACTGCATCCTGATGCTAGGGATAATTCTAAAAGTAACCATAGCAATGGCGGTGCATCCCAAGCACTGTCTTCTTTAACCTTCGGAGCAACCCATATATATTTGCTCTCTCCCTCACTCTTTCACTCCCTTTCCCTTTCCATCTTTCCCATCCCCCTCTGAAATGGAAGTTTAGAACAGTATTACATTTGCATAACTTATATGCTGATGTATGAGGTAGGGTCAAGGGTCAGGCCAATTTCCATCTAAATCTGAGTTCTGTGCTCTCAGTCACAATGCTGGGATGAGAAGATAAGCCATAGTATGGGCCCTGTGCTGTATGGCTGTACTGTGGCATGTTCTGGCCACTGGATGGTGAGTTCTGGGTGGAGGTAGTCTTATGTACAGGAAAAGCTAAGACCCATAAGGTCCAGTACCAGACAGATGGCCCGTCCTGGAGTGCATCCTGAGAAGTGGACTGAAAATCCATCAGTCTTGGGCTTAGGGAGATGACTGGGCACGTGTAAGGATTGGAGTTTGACTCTCCAGCACCCACAGGGCATAATGCTCTACCTGTAATCTAATTGTTCAAGGGAGGCAGAGGTGGGATCCTTGGCACAGCTGGGTAGCTAGGCTAGCTAAATTGAGTTCTGGCTTTGTGAGAGAACTTGCGTCAATATATGAGATGGTGAATAATTGAGGAACACACACACACACATACACACACACACACACGCATTGGCATGTATACCTGCACATATATGTACCCACATACATGCAAACATACATAAAAATATATACCTGCACATATGTGTACTCACATACATACAAACATACATAAAAACACACACCACATACATGTGCAATAAGAACCTCCTCAGTCTTGACAGGAAACCTTCAGTTGTTCTTAGCCCTTACTATGTGACACGTTTTGCTCTGTGTCTTTTAAAAAATATTTATATTACTTTTATTTATGTATATGGGTATTTTGTCTTCATGCACAGGGATGTGTACCACATGCATGCCTGGTGCCATGGATCCCTTGGAACTGGAGTTACAAACAGTTGTGAGCTGCCATGTGAGTGCTGGGGCTTGAACCCAGGTCTTCTAGAGGAACAGTTGGTGTTGTTAACCACTGAACCATCTCTCCAGCCCTGGCTTTAAGTCTCAAATGTACTCATCTATTGTGAACAGGTGCTCAGTTAGAATGGAAGTATTTAACATAGAACTTCTTGATATTCAGACATGGGTAAGATGCTGACTAAGAAACAATGAAAGGAAGAAAGAACTCTGGTCTACAGCGTGGAAGTTCTGGAGAGATTACTAAGAATGTCCGTCTGGTGATGTATTCAGTGGGTAAAGATGCTTGCTCTTAAGCCACATGACCTGAGTTTGATTCCTGGAAACCGTACTGTGGAAGGAGAGAACTGATTTCTTCAAGTTGTCTTTTGACCTTCACACATACAGTATGACATGCATGTGTGCCAGCGTATATACATGGATGTATGAGGCATGCAATAGCTGTGTGTGTATGTGTGTGTGTGTGTGTGTGCCTGGTATGCACTAGGAATGAGGTCATTGGGTTAGGAGCATAGCAGCAGTGACTGAGGGCAGGGAGAGCTTGACCTTGAGATCCAGGGTTAACGACCAGTGAAGTCTGGAGCATACTGAGTCAGCCCCTAGTGCCTGTGGGCTTTGTTTTCACTGACCTCATCATGGCAGCCCGGGAAGGAAGGGTTCAGCTGGCAGGACCACATGGCTTGTGCACTGTTGACTGAGTGACCGAGACCCTTGGTGCAGTTTCCTTCCAACAACAGTATTCTCTCCACTGGTATTGATGGGTCCCTTCAATTCATCAGGAGCACTAGGCAGACAGGTTTCAGGCCGGAAATGTATGTAGCTCAGCATGTACACTCACTTAGCATGTGTAAATCCCTGGCTTCTATCTCCGGCACCACACAAAAGAGAAAGAATCAGACAAAAAAGCTGGTTTCTGCTGATTGAGAATCATTTTCAGTTCCTGGTCTCCTTGGGCCCTGCACTAGTATCTCTTTTTACCTTCAGGAGAAGGAAAATAGTTAACATGTTGCCTCTTTCCCCATGGTGGGAGAACATCTCCATCTTGTGGTTACTTGCTCCTAGCTTTAGGCTCTACAAATGTAAATAGAAAGGTTCCAGCTCTTCGGGTCTCAGTCTTTGCTGTCATGTTGGTTTCTGACCAGGCAGGGCTGTCCAATCTCACATATGCTGACTCTAGTTATGTGCCCTCTAGAGCACACACACGTTCGTTCATCATTTCAAAGTCCTCCCAAGATGACTCTTTCCTACGTTCCTCCAGATAGTTTTAAAAAAAGGTTTTAATTAGCATACACTAATTATATATCGTAATGGTTTTCATTATGTTATTTCATACATGTACATATTTTGGTCATATTCTTCTTCCTCTTTTATCTCCTTACCAGTGGTAGGTGATCCTCCCCTCTTTCCAAGAAGTTCTTATTTGTGTGTCTGTGTGTATCTCTGTGTGTGTCTCTCTCTCTTTTTATCTCTGTGTATGTGTGTGTGTGTCAGTATATGTGTATGTATATGTCTCTGTGTGTCTGTGTGGTGTGTGTCTGTCTGTGTGTGTATCTCTGTGTGTGTCTGTGTATGTGTATATGTGTGTGTGTGTGTGTGTGTGTGTGTGTCTTGGGTCTTTCATTAGGGTTGCTTGCAGGAACATGAATGAGAGATTATTTGCAAGAGAATCACCTCCTTACCAGTGACTATATCACTGAAGAAAATGTCCCTCTGTGTCCCAGAAACCTGTAGTTACTTGCCTACAGATCTTCAGAAAGAGGCAAGACCCTGGTGAGACATCTCCCCCCGGCAGCTATTAGCTGCCTGTAAATCCCCTAGGATGCCACGTATTCCATGTGATGTGAAGGCATTGCTTTAAAGTAAAGGCTCAGTTGTACCCAAGCCTAAAAATCTCCGATGCTCTTACCTTCAGATCAATGACCCCAAACCTTCTCTGCCCTGTCCCCAATTTCATAAGCGTGGGAGAGAACAGCATGTGAATGACAGCAGAGAGCTGTCCCCAGTGCCTAGGCTAGGGTAAGCCAGCATTCATCCAGGCCGTGTGCTCGGCCCCATGTACCTAGGCTAGGGTAAGCCAGCATTCATCCAGTCCGTGTGCTCGGCCCCATGTACCTAGGCTAGGGTAAGCCAGCATTCATCCAGTCCGTGTGCTCGGCCCCATGGACTTGTTGGTGCTCTTCTTTACTCTTGCAGACTGAGGCTGGCATACTTCAGAAGCCATACCATGATACTATGAACATTCCCTTGAGAGATTAGAGAACTGCAAAAACCGAATATAATTTGAGAGTATGGTTGATGTTATAGCATAGCATATTAGAATGTGAGCTGATTTTTCTCTGCGTGAGGAAGGAAATCCGTCAAAAATATAATGAAGTGGATTTTAAAATTTTAATGCCAAAGGAAAAAACTTCAATGTTTAGGCATTTGCTTTTGTAACATTTATAGATAGTTTGGGACACATAAAATGCTATTAAAGCCAAGGTATTCATGCATACCTTTAGTCCTAACATTTGGGAGGCTGAGGCATGAGGATCATGAGTTCAAGGCCAGCCTCTGCTATACAGAGAGACTGGATAGAGGGTTTGAAGGGATTATCTTGATTGCATAGAATGACATAAAGAAGTGTCTTGGTGAATAGACCTCACTCCTGGAGACAGTATCTTGAAGCAGAAAGTGTTAAGGTAAGTCATTGCTTTATATATGTCAGTATCTTCCTTGATGATTTCTCAGACAACGGCTCCGGAAGGTTAGGAATAGAGCTCAGTTGGCAGAGTGCTGACCTACCAAGCATGAAGTCCTGCCTAAATTGAGCGTGGTGGCACATAACAAATTTCAGTATTTGGTAGGGAGATGGATCAGAAGTTCATATTCTTCCTCAGCTATGAAGGGAGTTTGAGACCAACCTGAGCTAGAGACCCCATTTCAAAAAATAAAAGTAAAAAAATAAAAGAAGAAAATTTCTCATGAGACTGCAAGTTCCACAGAGTCAAAGCTTTTGTCGGTCTTGATTTTTGCTGGATTTGTGGGACTAAAACAGTTTAAAGTGGGGGCTTTGCTATTTGTGAGGAAAATTAAACAACGGGTGCATAAGGGTGGTGAGATGTGAGGGTGGGACTTTATTAGTGACAAGTAAAACTGAAAAATCTAGAGCTGAGGACTTGTAATGCTGCTTGCTCTTGACCACGATGCTAAGAGTATATCACTTAAAATTAACCAGGCAACGTGAAGTCAGGCTGAAGTGGGTAAAGTTTTAGAATACAGGTAAAGCGTGGTTGTGAGATTGGAAATAATGTGTGTAACACCTGAGTTCTCTGCACATAAACTACCATATGGAATTATTTCCTATTGTCAGGGCATTCCATGTAAACACAGAAATAAGCATGTCATCTGTTAGTGATTCTCAGGCTGGGCGATTTGACTTCCAAGTGATAGCTGGTAATGGTTAGCAGTGTTGCTGATTGTTATGGCCTGAGGAAAGGTACGAGGGACATGTGTAGTGTGTAGGGGGCAGGGCTCTAGCTAGGCAGACTGAGATTGGTAGGGTTATCTTTGAATTCATCTAGAATCACTAGGAAGGGAATCACCCATGAGGGATTGTCTAGATTAGGTTGGACTTTCGGGACCTCTATGAGAAGACCCACCCATTGTGGGTGGCACCATTCCCTTGGCAGGGAATTCAGGACTGCATAAGAGTGGAGAAAGTGGGCTGATGAACAGCAGGCATGCCTGCATTCATTGCTCACTTCCTGATGATGTATTTTATGCGAGTTAGCTTCCTCAAGTCCCTGCTGCTGCTGGGACTTCCCCACCCCGATGGTCTGTAATATGGAACTGTGAGCCCTTTCTCCTTAAAGATGCTTTTGTTTTTAGGATATTTTCTTACTGCAACAGAAAAGAAATGGACAAACTCAATGCACAAAGAATTATCTGACAGGAGATATTGACAGTTCTGGGCTTGAGATATCTCATCTTGGTCACTTGTGAAGGCATTATGCCAAAATATTGAAGGGGTTGGAGGCTCACTGGTACAGTATGTGCTTAGCATGTATGAGTTCCTGGATTTAACCACAAGTACTATTCACTTAAAGGAAAAATGAGCCAATTAACAAACTTGTGTTAGTGAAATTTCTTACAGTGTTTCCAATATTACTTGTTAAAATCTGTTAATGCAGAGAAAAAGAGTGGGTTTTTGTTGTTCTTGTTCTCATTTTGTTTTATTTTGTTTTTGTTTCTTGATATTTATGTTTCCAATCCAAGTTATTATGATTTTTTTAAACTGCAGCTTTCTGTCAATATCAGAAGTTCCTTTGCTTGATATATTTATAAAGTTAAAATCAGTATCATGCATTCTTTCTTGTGAGTTATTTATAAGATTTAATAGGGTTATTTGTTTCTCTGGAGTCTAACTTCTTGAGTTCTTTGTATACATTGGATATTAGCCTTCTATCAGATATAGGATTGCTAAAGATCTTTTCCCAATTTGTTGGTTGCCATTTTGTCCTATTGACAGTGTCTTTTGCCTTACAGAAGCTTTGCAATTTTATGAAGTCTCATTTGTTGATTCTTGATCTTAGAGCATAAGCTATTGATGTGCCTATGTGCTCGAGACTCTTCCCCACTTTCTTTTCTATTAGTTTGAATGTATCTGGTTTTATGTGGAGGTCTTTGATCCACTTGGACCTGAGCTTTGTACAAAGAGATAAGAATGGATCAATTAGCCTTCTTCTACATGCTAACTGCCAGTTGAGTCAGCACCATTTGTTGAAATGCTGTCTTTTTTCTACTTTATGGTTTTAGCTCCTTTGTCAAAGATCAAGTGGCCATAAGTTTGTGGGTTCATTTCTGGGTCTTCAATTCTATTTCATTGATCTACCTGCCTGTCTCTGTACCAATACCATGCAGTTTTTATCACAGTTGCTTTGTAGTACAGCTTAAGGTCTGGGATGGTGATTCCACCAGAGGTTCCTTTATTGTTGAGAATAGTTTTGTCTATCCTGGGTTTTTTGTTATTCCAATTTGCAAATTGCTCTTTCTAAGTCTGTAAAGAATTGAGTTGGAATTTTGATGGGGATTGCATTGAATTTGTAGATTGCTTTCGACAAGATGGCCATTTTTACTATATTAATCCTTCCCATATTCAATCATCAAATCTAGACACTACTGTGGTTGCCAACAAGTGCTGAATGACAAGAGCCTGAGATAGCTGTCTCCTGAGAGACTCTGACAGTACCTGACTAATACAGAAGTAGAGGCTCACAACCATCCATTGGACTGAGTACAGGGTCCTCAATGAAGGAGCTAGAGAAAGGACCCAAGGAGCTGAAGGGGGTTACAGCCCCTTAGGAGGAACAACAATATAAACTAACTAGTACCCTCAGAGCTCCCAGGGACTAAAACTCTAACCAAAGAGTACACATGGGGGGACTCATGGCTCCAGCAGCATGCATATAGCAGAGGATGGCCAAGCCAGTCATCAATGGGAGGAGAGGACTTTGGCCCTGTGAAGGTTCTATGCCCCAGTGTAAGGAAATGCCAGGACCAGTAAGCAGGAGGGGGTGGGATGGTGAACAGGGGGAGGAGGGAGGGAACAGGGGGTTGTTTTAGTTTTTATTTTATTTTATTTTATTTTATTCTTATTTTCTTTTCCTTTTTTCTTTCTTTCTCTCTTTCTTTCTTTCTTTCTTTCTTTCTTTCTTTCTTTCTTCCTTCCTTCCTTTCTTTTTTTTTGGAGGGGAACCTGGGAAAGGAGATATTGTAAATATGAAAACATCTAATTAAAAAAAAAAGATTTAAAACCGATTGCTTGGCTTGGAGTGCAACTCTGTTGGTAGAGTGCTTGTATAATATGCACAGGTGCTGGGTTCAGTCCCCATCACTATGTAGACAAGGTGCTGTGGTTCATGCTTGGGATCCCAGCACTTGGAAGGTGGACGAGAGAAGGAGGATCAGGGGCTCAAGATCAAGCTTAACCACAATAGCAGGTTTGGGCCAGCCTGGGCTACAAAACAAGAGCCTGTTGTTTGCTCTCCAAGTTCATTAAGCACTGACCTAATGAATCTTGCACGGGCTGAGGTACATCAGCCAAGCTCTTAACCTGTTATGATATTGCACAAATATACTTGATCAATTTCCTAATGCTTATTGATATGAAGCTAAGGCAGTTATCTGTCTTACAAATACTTATCCTGAAGCTTAGAGCTGGTAGATTTTTTTTCTTTCTTTTTACTAGAGTTTCCCATTTTTTTGTGGAAGAATATTGTGGATTTCTGTGGAAGAAGAGAGTTGGAAAATTGGGGTAATTCCATTATTTCATTTACTTTCTCACAGATGTTGTGAAATGTATCATGTTGGAATAATTGTAAAGGGTGGAAAAAGCCTTTGAAGATACTTTGTGGTTGTGTTCATTGGCTTGAGAGTTGACTCCTTTCCCTGGACACTTCATGAGACATCTGCAGTTCACTTGGTAGGATTGCAGATGCTGCCCTTGGTGGTCTGAAGTTTCTCATTAGGAGGAGCAGGAGCCGATACATGCTAAATCTGTTTCATGCTTGTTACATTGTTATTAACACTGGGCTGCTATCTCAAGCGTAGTTCATTCTAAAGAAGACTGACACCATTGCTGATTGCTTAGTTTGTGTCAAGCACTAAGTGCTGTTCATGAATTACCCTCTTTATCTTTATCACAGTACACTGAAGTAGATGCTGTTATGTTCATCTTAGAGGCAGGAATCGTGCTTGGAAAAGTTAAGCTATTGGACTACAGTTGTATAGGGAGTAGGCCTTCCAGGGAGTAGGAAGGCCTGGGAAGATCAGCACTCTACTAAAAACCTATACTGTTTTCAAAGAAGGAGTTGGGATGAGCTGGTGCTTTAGTGGCTAGCACAGAGAAATCAGACCTTAGTTAGCTCTCAGTTCCAACAGTGCAATATGATGCATCATTCCTTAAAACTTGGCATGGAGAGAGAAGACACCTGATGGCAGAGGAGGCTGCCATCAGTTGATGCACTTCTGTCATTGTCCCCTCTTTGCCAGCACTGGGGACAGGATATGGGACTACAGGTATGTACTAGTGTGTATGAACAATGAGGAGGCTGCTCCGGTCTGCCTGGCTTCTGAATTCTAGACCTCTGCACTCCATGTGATGCTCTGGTTGTACCCAGTTATCATCTGGGCTTGTGGGAGCTCTGGGCATCTGGGCAGCAATTCACAGAGACACCCTGTCCATACCTAGAAAATATTGGAAGTGAGAACTGATTTAGCTTTATCTTCTCCCCTCCCCCTCCCTCTCAGCACCCTCCCTCCCTCCTTCCCTGTTTCCCTCCCTCCCTCCCTCCCTCTCTTCTTCCTTCCCTTCATCCCTCCCTCTGTCTCTCTGTGTCTCTCTCTGTGTTTGTGCGCACGTGCATGCATGTGCGGGTATGCGTGCATACATATGTACATGAATGTTTTCATCATACCCACTGGAGGTGATGGGGAAGGTGCAGTCTTCTCCCATGGACATTGCATACTCCTGATAGATCTTTGTTGCTTTCCCCCCCACCCCCTTAGTTAATTGCTCTTCAGCCCCTTTGATCTATGAATAGATGTCAGTGCCAGCTGTAGTAGAGCCATTGAGTTTTTGCCTCTGTTTGACTGATGAAATAACTGAGCAAAATGAGGAGTCAGTAAACACAAGAGGACTCGGGGTGCTGGAGAGCTAGCTTTCTACCGAGGACTGTCTGATGCCAACATCTGCTGTCACTGACCTCCTTTATGTTTGTGTTTGGAGCACCTGGTAGTTAGTAAGTGTTGGAAGAGCTGATGCTGCTTGTGAACGCGCCCAGAAGGAAGCAGAGATTTGTTTCCCCTCAGTGTGGTTGATGCTTGGCTGTGGTCAGAAGGAAGGCTTCTATTCTCAGGACCTCTGGGCCATTTGTGTCCCCTGGGTCTGGATTTCCCAGTCCGTAGTTGGGTTTCACAATCTGTCTTCTGAGCCCATCTAGGAATACTTTCTGAATGTTCCCTGGTGCTGTGTGACTTTCCCTTTCTGTGGTTCTTTCAATCTAATAGTCTCCAAATGGGACTGACATTGTGCCCTGAGCCAAAGGGATGCACCCTACATGTAGTCCAAGAAGTACTGGCTCTGTGCCGACTGTGTGACCTTTACATTTCCAGTGTCGGATCTAAAGTATGAGAGGCTTGAAGGACTAGGTAATCTAATTCTATTGTTCCTTTTTCAAAATATGGAACCTCTGTAAGGATGTGCTAAAAATACATATTACACACATCAACACAAACAACTTGTTATACAATTCCAAGGGATGCAGAGGATACAAATCCTGTCCGAGCAATTATCCCATATTTGATGGTATGTTCTTTATTGGGTTTTATACATCTTTGACAGGCTGTGAGTTTTAGTCAGACTTGCTGCTATGTCAGGGTTGTTTGTTTGAGGGTGAAAATATTTGTTTTGGCTCTCAGTTTCTGAGATTTTAGTCCATGGCCCTCTCTACTCTGTTGATTTTGTAATGAAGTAGACTATTATGGCAGTGGTGGCAAAGGTTACTTAACACACACTCTCTCTCTGTCTCTCTCTGTCTCTCTGTCTCTCTGTGTCTCTCTCTGTCTCTCTCTGTCGTCTCTCTCTGTCTCTGTCTCTCTCTGTCTCTCTCTGTCTCTCTCTATCTCTCTCTCTCTCTCTCTCTCTCTCTGTCTCTCTCTCTCTCTCTGTGCCTGTCTTCTCCAGGGTCTTACTATGTAGACCTGGCTATCCTGTAACTTGCACTGTAGACCATGATGGCTTCAAATTCATAGATACCGAGCTGCCTCTGTCTTCACAGCGCAGTGACTAAGGGCATGAGCTACCAAGCCAAGTCCAGTCCTAGATGACTCTCAATACAGTCACAAAATTAACTACACTAGAGCATTTCATGTAAAAGTGGTTTTTTATTATAAAAGGCATTTAAATAAAATAGTCATATTAGAAGCTGTAAAACTTACAAACTTCCCAGAGCACATGAGGAAGGTTTAGAATTAGTATTGATGCTGATGGAAAAGTTTTGGCCACTCCATACAGGAGGGATTCTGGATTCTTCTTCTGTCCCTGCCTTTTGAGCACTCACCCCATACCTTCATCTGTAACGAATTCATAATCCTCTGGCCCCATGGAGGAGTTATAGTGAAAGGGTATATTTCAGGTGAAATTTTAATGTCAACAGGGATGTTGGGTAATTATTTTTGTTTTACTTTGAATAAAGGTAATTGGGAAAGCACTTGGGGGAAGTCCACATCCCACAGAAAAACCCAAGACCATCCTTATCCTTCCCATTGGCCTCGGTCGGAACTGCACGTGGTGGTTAAGCCTGAAGTTCCTGTTTCCCTTGAGTCTGTTGTCCCTACACATCTCTATAGCACATTCCCACTGAACATGGCCTTGGTGCCGCCAGTGTCATCCTTTACTTTCTTCTTTTGGTGAAGCCTGAACCCAGGCCCTTGAAAATGCTGAGCATATCCTAAACACTGCGTTACTCCCCTAGTCCCTACATTTAGTTCTGTGTTGTTCCAATGCCACCTACCCGTGAGGGTCTGCTTCACAGATGTAGGTACCTTTTTCTCTGAGAGGAGGCTTCAGTGCCTTTAAATTTTCGTTCCTGGCCCAGGTGGCAGGTAGGAAACCTCTGGGATATAGTCGTGTGCTGGAAGACACCTGGCGCCCACACTTACACTATCGACTTTTCTCAAGTGAAACGTAGCTTTCAACAAACTAGTGTGCTGGTCATAAGATTCTAGCCTGTTTCTGGTGTATTTGAATCAAGCCTTTGTTTCATGGACATGTATTTTCAAAGTGAAATACATGAGCAAAATCAAATATTTGATTTACAGCAGTTAAGAAGGCTAAATGCAAGCGTGCCTGGCTGCCTACCCTTCTCCTGACTCTTTTACTCCTGTCCTCTTTCATGAGATAGCTCATTGCTCAGGTCTCTGATGGAATTTTATTTACTAGTTGGGTGGAAACAGTTGGAAAAAGCCATGTAGTTAGAACAGAATAGTTCTGTAACATTTTCTCCCTCCCCCACTCCCCCATTGGCAGCTAGGGCATGCCTGCTCAAAATATTTTCTGTGTTTTCCCTTCATGGGCTCCGCATTTTCCAGTATGAGCACTTCCAAGATATTT
>NW_022196912.1:19347173-19351343 GCF_008632895.1 Mastomys coucha | reverse complement strand
CCCCCCCCCCCATACATAAAACATGTGAGCAGATGTTACTTTTGTTATTTTGGCTTAAAAATGCAGTTATTTCTATCAGGGAAGATCATGAGTGTCCAGCTTGAGAGGCGGCTGCTTGATCTTGTGGAGGGGAACTATGAAAACCCTGGGGCAGCCATGTTGCTGCTTCTGGTCTCCTAGGACTTGCTGTGGCTTCTATGCAGAGTCTCATGAAAGCAGAGCATCTCAGGGAAAGAAATTAGCAGTGTCTAAACTGTTCTTTTCAACCTGTCAGCAGAATGGTTGGTACCGTGGACTTAGTGCCTCCTGGGTCCCACATGGGTGGAGCCTGAAACAGCAGTGGGTTAAAGGAGGCAAATATGTTCTGATAGGAGGTAGCTGGATCCTCATGTTTATGACTGCTAGATCAACAGAGCTACCACAGTTCCCCACATCTGCAAGCCATTTGCAATAATTTTGTTAATCATCCCACAAAACAACACATTTGAAAACAAGCCCCTCAACTCTTTGTTGATGATGTAATAGAGCTAATTAATGTTAGTCATTCCCAGAGAGTGAGAGAATAAGGACTTAAGAGTTTTATTGTTGTTGTTTGGTTGAGCATCCTTCTTTCCTTAAGACTTAAGTCTCAGATACACTTTAAGAAAACAGAAAATGTACTTTTCCGAAGCCCTTCTGGATCTAGGAGGGCTGGTAGAAAATATGGCTGTTGTTGACAATTACTTTCCCCCTTTTTAAGAAACTGGTAAGTTACTTCACACCTCTGATCCTAAGTTCCCTCATCTTTAGGATGAAATGGCTGGACTCTGTGATAGGCTGTAAGTTCCTGTTAGCTACCTGAGTGTTGCTTTTCACGGATAAGCTTATGATTGGCCTTTCTGAAGGACTGTAAAACACCTGACCACTATCCCACAAACTGTATATGAAGTCTGCGGATATTACATGGGGCCATATTTACTGTTATTGGTGTCTGTCCATTTTGATGAGCACCACAAGGTGATGTTGCTTTATTTCTTACTGAGTTAGTGCCCACAGATCCCCCACCTACCAGAAGACATGTGATCCATCCTTTTGGCATTGGCAAATAGGCTGTTTTCATGAGGTTACAATCCCCGTGGATTTCTGAGTTAACATGTGACGTAATGCCATCTTCTAAGTGAAAAACAAATACACTTACCCATTCCTTTAAAGAGAACAGATTTTCCCCCACTTAAATATTTCCATTACCAAATGTAAACATGCTTAAGGTGGAAACATTCCCAAATTCGTACCATATATTATTGTTCTGGTATAAGGAAAAAGTTGCTACGAGACCGAAAACTACTCCTTAGGTAACCTAGTTCCTTAGAAATTAACAAGGAATGTTTCCATTCCATGCTTCTTTGAAATAAACTCTAACTAAGTAAACTGATATGGATCTGGAGTGAAATATGCTTAAAAATACAAGTGGGGATTTATTATTATTTGTCCATATAAAATATGGACAAAATATCAAATCAACTACACAAAGACATTGGAAAGCAATCAAAACTAAGAAGTGGAACGAATTCAACCTTGTAGAGAAAGAGACCCCAAATGTCCATGTATAAACTCTGTTCAGAGTCTTTGTTGGTCCCTGGGGGAACTGTACAGTTCCAATAGAGAAACCACAGGTCAAAAACTGAGAGACCTGATCAGATACAGCACAGGGTAACAATTCAGAGTTGAAGTCCAGTCACATGACTGTATGGTCCACCAGAACAAAGAATACCCCTCAGAAGGCTACCCAGAGAGAGACTCCACAGTGTAATGTTCATGGCATTCCAGACAGCAGAGCAGCCATGGAAGAACTGGTCCCTGTAAGAGAGAAACTCGTGTGTAGAAAACAGGCCTCAGAAGCAGGGTATGTTGAAGTCAGCATATAACAGCCACTGTTATAAATAGGACCAAACACTTAAGAGAAACAAGTGTGGTTCTTATAAAGCAGTAAGCAGAGAATTTTAATAGAAAAACTGAGAACATAAATGAAAACAAGAAGGGGTAAGTGAAGTTTTGATTATATAACACAGAGATCAAAGAAGATAAAGGTTATTTAAAAAGTCAGACTCCCCATGCTAGGGGATAATGCTGTGTAACAGTGTGTGTGCAGTTGTCATCTCAAGAGGCAAGAAAGAAAGTGGCAGGAAGCCGGCCCAATGACGTGATGACCAACAGTTGCCCAGATAAGATTCGAAGTCGAGCTTTACAGACAGAAGCGCAGCAAGCTCCGAGCAAGGTGAAAGGAAACTACAGTGAGGCGCTTCATCAAAAGTATTCTCGTCACAGTGTTTTTTCTTAGAGTGTGGCAGTGAGTGGGACTCCCTCCGTGTCTGGCACATCGCCTCGTGGCCATTGTACTGACAATCAAGAGGAATATCCTAGAATGATAATTTTGTTTCCAATTATCTATGTATGCTTTGTAAAAGCATATCCATCTTTAAAATTCATCGTTTAAAAAAAAAGATAGGGTCTCCTTATCAGTCTTGATGGGCCTGGGACTCACTGTGTGTGGACCAGGCTGGCCTTCACTTACAGAAAGCCTCTTGCCTCTGCCTCCCAAGTGCTGGTCACCACCATGTCTTCCATTGGTTTTTGTTGTTTAATTTTTTTTTTTTAAATCATGTGTGTGTTCCTTTAAATTTATGATTTCTGTGGTACATGTGTGAAGGTCAGAGGACAACTTGTGGGAATTGGTTCTCTCCTTCCATTCTGTGGGTCCTGGGGCTCAAACTCATGTTGTCAGACTTGGCAACAAATAAATATACCTGGGGAGCCCTCTTGCTGGCCCAAACTTTCTCTCTCTCTCTCTCTCTCTCTCTCTGTCTCTCTGTCTTGCTCTCTCTCCGTCTCTCTGTCTGTCTCTCTCTGTCTCTGTCTCTCTGTCTCTATCTCTCTCTCTCTGTCTCTGTCTCTCTGTCTCTGTCTCTCTCTGTCTGTCTCTGTCTCTGTCTCTGTCTCTGTCTCTGTCTCTCTCTCTCTCTCTCTCTCTCTCTCTCTCTCCAGGTGAGGTAAGCTTTCTACTACTGACCCCAGTGCTTTCCTGCTTTCTGTTTATGCAGGCTCCACTTGCTTGAGAGGATATGGTCTGAGATCACTAGTTTGGTGCCTAAGTAGTGAATAGTATTAAACTTTATGCATACTAATTTTTCCTATAGGCACATTCCTATGCTAAAATTTATTTTATAAATTCAGCACAGTAAAGAGGCAAAAAACCCAATTAGAATAGTTATATTAGCTATCTTCTGGCAAATAGACTTGACAAAAGCAATTTAAGCAAACAAACAAGCAAGGAAGGAAGGGAGGAAAGAAAGGAGGGAGGGAGGGAGGAGGGAGGGAGGGAGGGAGAAAAGGCAGGCAGGCAGGAAGGGTCTATTTTGCCTTCCAGTTTTGAGGATACAGCCCATCATGCCAGGGAAGGCACGGCAGTGGGAGCTTGCGGCAGGTGGTTACATTGTATCTGCAGGTGGGAAGCAGAAAGAAGTGAATGCTGACGCCAGACCATTTCCTGCCTTTTCCCCTTTATTCAGTCAGGACCCCAGGCTCTGGGATGGTGCTGCCCATTGAAGGAGGGTCTTCTCTCTTCAGCTCAACTTGCAGACTCCCTCACAGATTTCAAAGCTAGTCAGATTGTCAGTCAAGGTTAACCATCACAGAAGTAACATCATGCTGTAATAGACACTTTTAGAGCTTTTAAGTTTTTATTTTTTTAATGCAACCCTTTTAGGCCAAAAGTGACAAAATGTAACTGAAGGTGAGGAATGTGAAACTGCACATGAGATATAATTATGTTTAACTTCTTGAATTGTGTAATAAAAATAAGAAAATGGAATGTCTGTGTCTATATCTTGATTTTTCTCAAGTAAATTCCTCTATAATATTGATGTTAATTATTTTTAATTATTTTATAGTAGCTTATGTTATAAGCACTGATTTATTGAATAACTCTTGTGCTAATGAGCATTTTTAAATTTCATGGTAATTTTTTTTCATGGTGATTACAAGCAGTGTTCTGACAATCAGTTTTAGTTTATATTTATGTTTTAGACTTCATTGAAAGTAAGCTATAAGGAATATGGCTAGTACAGCATATTTAAGTCTTTGATTTCGTTTTCCGGACTGTCACAGTTTGTGGTTTTTTTTTTTTTTTTTTTT
>NW_022196912.1:19338456-19346421 GCF_008632895.1 Mastomys coucha | reverse complement strand
CACAAAAGAACACACATGGTATGCACTCTCTGATAAGTGGTTATTAGCCCAGAAGTTTGGAATACAGTTTGCGTTTTTAACCAGGAATCCCTCCAAGTATTTCTCTCTCTCTCTCTCTCTCTCTCTCTCTCTCTCTCTCTCTCTCTCTCTCTGTCCCTCTCCCATTCTCTGTATTTGGAGTACACATGTATACACCCTTGTGATTAGGTATGTGTGTTTATGAGGTCTGAAGTTGATGGCAAGAGTTATTCTCAATTTGTCTTACTCACTGAGGCAGGGCAGGGTCTCTCGGTCAAACCCAGAGCCAGCTGGTATGACTACTCTTGCTAGTCACTTTCCTCTGGGGATGTCCAGGCTCCCCATCTGGGGTTGGAATAAAACATGGTCACCAAGCCCACCTGGCATGTTCACATGGGTTTCTGGGGATCTGAACTCCACAGGGGCTTGACCTGTTTGAACTCCTGAGCCATGCCCACCACAGCTGTGAATTTGAAAAATTTAGCATAGTGGATCCAAAGCGATCACGCTGGATTTGTCTCACTGAGAACTCTGGAGGCCTTGCATCTTTTCACGCACCACAACCAAGGGCTTACTGTTCGGTGATGGTGGACTCTAGGCATTTACCTCATTTTTCTATGTCCCCCATTGAGCTACTAATTAGTTTTGTCATGTGTTTATAAGGGACATGTGTATTGCCCTTGTTTTCCATTACACGTCCTTTTCCTTTCTAGTCTATTGTTTAGTTGAGACCTTTATGGTGCCTTTTACTTTTTTCTTATGAATAGTAAGCTCCCTTTCTTGTTAATTCTGTGATTTTTCTGACAGGCAAATTTGGATGACTTACTTGGGAAATCTAATGCCAAATAGAGTAAGGAGTACCTCAGGAAGACTCTTTAATGGTGTGTGTGTGTGTGTGTGTGTGTGTGAGTGAGTGTGTGAGTGAGTGTGTGTGTGTGTGTGTGTGAGAGAGAGAGAGAGAGAGAGAGAGAGAGAGAGAGAGAGAGAGAGAGAGAGAGAGAGAGAGAACAGGTGACACTGGTGCCTAAGTTGGGAGACACTGGTTACATACTGGTTACTACAGGAAGATCTGGTGTGTATGGGAGCTTTCCTTGATTGTCTCTTGCTTCTCACACAGCTTTGTACTCCTCTAACTGTAGACATTATTTCAGTGTGTCTCCCCTCCACAACTCCTGCCATACACATTCATTTTTTCCAGATATACTCACATCAGGAGAAGTGTGGTCTGGTCTTACAGGTCCTGTGTGGCAGTGGGAGTTTTCTCTGAGCTGGAGGAAACCCTGAAAGGGGGTTGGAACAGATGTTTGAATTTGGTTCAGTGCTTTCAATATTTATTCCCTAGGTGGCCTACTTTCACAGCAACTGTAGTAGAAAAAAAAACCAGGGCTGTTTGGGGAAAATAGACTTTATTGCCTTCATCTTAAAAATATCAGAAGAGTTGTCCCCTGCTCCTCTTGTTTATTTATTTAGCTTGAATTTAGGAAAATAAAAGTGGAGGGGGTCTTGTCTCACTCTGAGCAGATGTGTTCATGTACGGTATACTAAAACTGCTTCCCCCACTCCCAGAAAAGTATTCTGATAGTGTAGCTGGAGATTGGCTTTAGAGTTCTTCATGCACTGAGGAGCCTTGGCAGTCTTGTCAGAACCCCTCTGTAGACATGAAGACATGACTCGGAGACTTAAGAGGGATTTGGTGATGTGGAAGGAAGCCAGGCTGCCGGATCCTGTCGTTGAGGCTCACAGATCTTACTTAGGCCTCTTTAGCCTACGTCCATAGGGCTACCTCCATCTTGATCTGTGCACGGATTGAGTGATCAGAAGGAGGTATTTTTTAAAAGATTTAAGTATCTGTTTTATGTATATGAGTACACTGTAGCTGTACAGATAGTTGTGAGACATCATGTGGTTGCTGGAATTTGAACTCAGGACCTTTGGAAGAGCAGTCAGTGCTCTTAACCGCTGAGTCATCTCTCCAGCCCAGGAAGGAGGGTATTTTCTACGGGAGCACAGATATTTTTTTAAAGAGCATTTTCTCTTATGTGTTTTTGTTCTTCCAATTTTCAGGAAGGGAGAGGGAAGGTGGGCAGTTGGCCTTGTAAATACCAGTGCATGCGTGGGTGGGTCTTTCTCCTTTCCCGAGTAACACAATGGAACAGTGCCTAGATGTTCATATGGGTGCTGTGGCTGCAGCAGTGAGTCTGGGGAAGAGATAGAGAATGAGCAGGGCAGGGCCAGAGCAGGACGGGGCTGGGAAGGCTTTCCAGGCAGGTGCAGTAGTACTTTTTCTCTGACATGCAGGATGCGAGGGCCACTGAGAATATAAGATGTCATAGAGCTACAGAGATGGAAGTCTCACCACATAGTTCTAGAAAAAGGCTACAAAAAACACCAGTCCTTTAGAATGAGGATCAGAAATGATTGAAAGCTATAGATCTGGCTCGGACTTGAGGATAGGCATGAGCAGTGGAGAGAAAGAGAATACTTACAGATTTGGAGTTTGCTGATAAACAAGCCTCACCATGTGTCTTCCAGAATTACTGAAGGGGGGTCAGAGAGGTAAGAAGCTGGCCTCCTGTGAAGTATCTGCTTCAATGCACGCTCAGAACTCAAGATGGAGGATTAGATAAGCAAATGTCTAAGTCACTGTTCTACTGCTGTGAAGAGGCACCGTGACCAAAGCAACTCTTAATAAAGGAAATCATTTAATTTGGTTGGAGGCTTGCTTACAGTGCCAGAGGGTCAGCTCATGATAGTTATGGTAGGGAGCATGCCTGTGAGCATGGCACTGGGACCAGATGAGAGCTACATCCTGATCTTCCTCTCAAAGAGTCCCCTGGTGACTAAGCATTCAAATATCTGGGCATTGGGGTCCAAACCACCACAGCAGGTCTAAGAAAGTGCTGGGAAATTCATAGCTGGCTCTTGATCTTTAAAACAGTTTCTTTTTTAAAAAATATTTTTATTGGATATTTTCTTTATTTATATTTCAATGTTATATCCCCTTTCCTGGTTTCCTTTCCTCCCGGAAACACCCTACCACATCCTACCTCCCTCTGCTTCTTTGAGGAAGTTCCTCCACCCACCCACCCACTCCCACATCCCTGCCCTTGATTCCCCTACACTGGGGCATCTACTGAGCCTTCATAAGACCAAGGACCTTTCCTCCCATTGATGCACGACAAGGCCATCTTCTGCTACATATGCAGCTGGAGCCATGTGCACTCCTTTGTTCATAGCTTAGTCCCTGGGAGTTCTGGGGGGTCTGGTTGGTTGATATTGTTGTTCTTCCTATGGGGTTGCAAACCCCTTCGACTCTTTCAGTCCCTTCTCTAACTCCTCTAGGGACCCCATGCTCAGTCCAATAGTTGGCTACAAACATCCTCCTCTGTATTTGTAAGGCTCTGGCAGGGCCTCTCGGGAGACAGCTGTGTCAGGCTCCTTTCAGCATGCACTTCTTGGCATCCACAATAGAGTCTGGGTTTGGTAACTGTGTATGGGATGAGTTCCCGGATGGGACAGTCTCTAGGTGGCTTTTCCTCTAGTCTCTGCTCTACACTTTATCTCCATATTTGCTCCTGTGAGTATTTTGTTCTCCTTCTAAGAAGGACCAAACCCCCCACACTTTGGTCTAAAACTGTTTATAATTGACATAAAAGTTTTATGATTTTAACATGTAATCTGTCCTTGGAGTTGCCTGTAAATAAGATGCTAACCAAAGCCCCAGTTAGGTTCAGGCTTGAGTCTTCGTTGGATTATTTCTTAAGTGGCATGAATCTTGTTCAGGGCACTGTATCTGGTCTATGTTACTATGATGTTAGACAGTGGCCACCTGGATCTCTTTAGGTGACAAATGAAATTTTGGTAAATATATTGCTATCACCACCTCCTTTCTCTTACCCCCTTCCCTTCTCCCCACTTCTTTCTCCCTTCCTCCTACCCCTTTCTTCCCCTCACTTCCTGATCCTCCACTTCACCACCACCTTTCTATAGCTTGAGTTTTCTTGTCAATGGAAGCTTCCCTTCTTTAACTATTTGACGGATATTTAGTTTTATAGAATGAGTCAAAGAAGTAAATAGGGTTGTGGGTATATAGACAGTTTGAACATGAAATGGGTTGACCTGTGCTTGCTTTTCAAGGTTAGATGTCATGAAAGCAGGATACATTCAGCAGAACTGCACGTTGAAGTTTGATCTTCTTCTGACCCTGGGATACCCAGCATGGGCCTTGCAGTGAGCCCTAGTCTGTAGAGAGCCTGTGATGTGGAGGGGAATTCCAACAGTGGATATTTGATACTGGGTTGTGTTGCTCAGCTAAGGCTGCTCATGTTTTAGGCAATGTGAATGCAGCTTAATTGATGACGATTTGAGCAGAAGGAGAGTGCTGGGTGGTAATCCCATTGTAGTGAGCAAGCATCTGTATTAACTCACACTTGTTATAAGGGAGTGGCTAGTGATTCCAGGGGCTACTTAGTCTATATGTGATGGTGGGTTGACCTGGGAACTCAGCAGAACTGGAAACCTAGTGGCCACCCAAACCTACCGATGTCACAGAGAAAGTCCAGTGTCAATTTGTTGCATTTTTTCCTGTTCAGGGAGGTTGTAATTGGTTTGTCCTTTCCTAACCAACCAGGCCTTCATCTTACTGGGGGAGACCCTCCACACATATGAAGGGTGTTTTTGTACAGAACACACCAATTTCAATGTTACCATTACCCTCAAATCTTGTCTGAGTTGCCGAAGAAAATCCACTACCACCGAGGGAGATGGAGTCTTTTTATTGACCAATTTAAACATAATAAATTAAGGTAATCTTCCAGAGTTACTCACTATTTTTTCAAATGATCGGATAGATGTAAATGTGTTAGAAAAAAAGAAACCAGCATATTTTTCTTTTTTAATTATTATTTTTTATTAGATATTTTCTTTATTTACATGTCATATGATTTCTCCTTTCTCAGTTTCCCCTCCAAAAAAAAAAAAACCAAAAAAACAACAACAAGAACAAACCCCTGTTCCCTCCCCCCTCCCTCTACTTGCCACCCCACCCTCTCCCACTTACTGGCTCTGGTATTCCCCTTCACTGGGGCACAGAACCTTCACTGGGCCAAGGGCCTCTCCTCCCATTGATGACAGACTTGGCCATCCTCTACTATACACATGCTGCCAAAGCCATCAGACCCATCCATGTGTACTCCTTGGTTGGTGGTTTAGTCCCTGGAAGCTCTGAGGGTACTAGTTAGTTCATATTGTTGTGCTTCCTAAGGGGCTGCAAACCCTTCAGCTCCTTTAGTCCTTTCTCTAGCTCCTTCATTGGGGACTCAGTTCAATGGATGGCTGTGAACCTCTACTTCTGTATTAGTCGGGTACTGTCAGAGCCTCTCAGGAGACAGCTATATTAGGCTGGAGTGCCCTTTCTTTAGTCTCTGCTCCATAGTCTCTGCAACTCCTTCCATAGGTATTTTGTTCCCCTTTTAAAAAAGGAATGAAGTATCCTCACTTTGGTCTTCCTTCTTCTAGAGTTTTTTGTGGTTTGTGGATTGTACTTCATGTATTCCGAACTTCTGGCCTAATAACCACTTATCAGAGATCCTCACTCAGGATGATATTCTCCAGATCCATCCATTTCCCTAAGAATTTCATAAATTCATTGTTTTTAATAGCTGAGTAGTACTCCATTGTGTAGATGTACCACAATTTCTGTATCCACTCCTCTGTTGAGGGACATCTGGGTTGTTTCCAGGTTCTGGCTATTATAAATAAGGCTGCTATGAACATAGTGGAGCATGTGCCCTTATTACATGTTGGAGCATCTTCTGGGTATATGCCCAGGAGTGGTATAGCTGGGCCCTCCGGTAGAACTATGTCCAATTTCTGGAGGAACCGCCAAACTGATTTCCAGAGTGGTTGTACCAGCTTGCAATCCCACCAGCAATGAAGGAGTGTTCCTCTTTCTCCACAACCTCTCCAGTATCTGATGTCACCTGAGTTTTTTATCTTAGCCATTCTGACTGGTGTGAGGAGGAATCTCAGGGTTGTTTTGATTTGCATTTCCCTGATGACTAAGGATGCTGAACATTTCTTTAGGTGCTTCTCAGCCATTCGGTATTCGTCAGTTGAGAATTCTTTGTTTAGCTCTGTACCCCATTTTTCAAGAGGTTATTTGTTTCTCTGGAGTCTAACTTCTTGAGTTCTTTGTATACATTGGATATTAGCCCTCTATCAGATATAGGGTTGGTAAAGATCTTTCCCCAATTTGTTGGTTGCCGTTTTGTCCTATTGACAGTGTCTTTTGCCTTACAGAAGCTTTGCAACTTTATGAGGCCCCATTTGTCAATTCTTGATCTTAGAGCATAAGCTATTGGTGTTCTGTTCAGGAAATTTTCCCCTGTGCCTATTTATTTGCTCGAAGCTCTTCCCCACTTTCTTTTCTATTAGTTTCAGTGTATCTGGTTTGATGTAGAGGTCCCTGATCCTCTTGGACTTGAGCTTTGTACAAGGAGATAGGAATGGATCAATTTGCATTCTTCTACATGCTAACTGCCAGTTGAGCCAGCACCATTTGTTGAGCCAGCACCATTTTTTCCCACTTTATGGTTTTAGCTCCTTTATCAAAGATCAAGTGACCATAGGTGTGTGGGTTCATTTCTGCATCATCAATTCGGTTCCATTGATCTACCTGCCTGTAACTGTACCAATACCATGCAGTTTTTATTACAATTGCTCTGTAGTAAAGCTTAAGGTCTGGGATGGTGATTCCACCAGAGGTTCCATTATTGTTGAGAATAGTTTTGTCTATCCTGTGTTTTTTGTTATTACAGATGAATTTGCAAATTGCTCTTTCTAAGTCTGTGAAGAATTGAGTTGGAATTTTGATGGGAATTGCATTGAATCTGTAGATTGCCTTCGGAAAGATGGCCATTTTTACTATATTAATCCTGCCAATCCATGAGCGTGGGAGACCTTTCCATCTTCTTCAATTTCCTTCTTCAGAGACTTGAAGGTCTTGTCAAACAGGTCTTTTACTTGCTTAGTTAGAGTTACACCAATGTATTTTATATTATTTGTAACAATTGTGAAGGGTGTTGTTTCCCTAATTTTTTTTTGGTAGACTACATTTATTTATTTATTTATTTTTAAAGGTTTATTTGTTTTATTTGAGTACACTGTTACAGCCTTCAGATACACCAGAACAGGGCATCTGATCCCTCTACAGATGGTTGTGAGCCACCATGTGGTTGCTGGGAATTGAACTCAGGACTTCTGGAATAGCAGTCAGTTCTCTTAACCGCTGAGCCCCGAATATAGTTTTTTAAAGTATGTCCTTTTGATTCTCAGTATGTACTTGTTGTCTATTGCAATGTTCTCCTTTTCATCTCCGATTTTATTAATTTGGATCTTCATTCTCTGTTTTTTTTTTTTTTTACTTAATTTAACTAAAACTTTTTGTAGTCTTACCAATTTTCTCAAAGAATCAACTCTTTGTTTCATTGAGTCTTGTATTTTTGTTATTCCTATTTCATTAATCTCAGTTCTGAGTTTGAATATTTCTCTTTGGGTGTTGTTTCTTGTTGTTATAGAGCTTTTAGGTGTGCTGTTAAGTTCGAAATATGAGATCTCTCGAATTTTTTGATGTAGAAAGAGTCCTATGAATTTGCTTTCTAGAACTGCCTTTGTCCCATAGATTTATTTGTGTTTTCACTCTCATTTAGTTCTAAAAAGTTTTTAGTTTTCTTTTTGATTTCTGTCTTGATCCATTTTTCATTCAGTAGAGAATTATTCAGTTTCCATGGGTTTGTAAGCTTTCTGTTGTTGTTGAGATCCAGCTTTAATCTGTGGTAATAAGATAGGATGCAAGGTGTTATTCTAATTTCCTTAAGTCTTTTGAGATTTCCTTTGTGTCCAAACATGTGGTCAATTTTGAAGAAAGTTCCATGGGCTGATGAGAAG
>NW_022196912.1:19334854-19337687 GCF_008632895.1 Mastomys coucha | reverse complement strand
CTAGCTTTCATAGTCTCTGGTGAGAAATCTACCATAATTCTGATAGGCCTGCCTTTATATGTTACTTGTCTTTTTTCCCTTCCTGCTTTTGAAATTCTTTCTTTGTTTAGTGCATTTGGTGTTTTTATTATTATGTGACGGAGGGAATTTCTTTTCTGGTCCAGTCTATTTGGAGTTCTGTGGGCTTCCTGTATGTTCATGGGCATCTCTTTCTTTAGGTTAGGGAACTTTTCTTCTATAATTTTGTTGAAGATATTTATTGCCCCATTACATTGGGAGTCTTCACTCTCTTTTATACCTATTATCATTAGGTTTGGTCTTCTCATTGCGTCCTGGATTTCCTGGATGTTTTGGGTTAGGAGCTTTTTGCTTTTTGCATTTTCTTTGACTGTTGTGTCAATGTTTTCTATGGTGTCTTCTGCCCCTGAGATTCTCTCTTCTATCTCTTGCATTCTGTTGGTGATGCTTGCATCTATGGCTCCTGATTTCTTTCCTAGGCTTTGTATCTCAAGGGTTGTCTCTCTTTCTGATTTCTTTATTGTTTCTATTTCCATTTTTAGATTCCAGATGGTTTTACTCATTTCCTTCACCTGTTTGATTGTGTTTTCCTATAGCTCTTTAAGGGATCTTTGTGTTTCCTCTTTAAGAGCTTCTAGCTCTTTACCTGTGTTCTCCTGTATTTCTTTGAGGGTGCTATTTATGTCCTTCTTAAGGTCCTGTATCATCATCATGATAAGTGATTTTATATCTGAATATTGCGTTTCCGGTGTGACGGTGTGTCCAGGACTTGCTATGGTGGGAGAATTGGGTTCTGATGATGGCAAGTGACCTTGGTTTGTGTTGCTTATTTTCTTAAGCTTGCCCCTGCCATCTGGTTAACTCTAGTGCTAACTGCCCTTGCTAAATCTGACTGGAGCCTGTCCTTCCTGTGATCCTGTTTGTGTCAGAACTCCTCAGAGTCAAGCTGCCTCTGTGATCCTGTGATTCTGGGATCCTGGGATCCTGGGCTTGTTAGAGCACCTGGGAGTGTAGCTTTCTCTGTGTGTTGTGGGACTGGCTGCAGAGCTTGTGCCCAAGGCCTGCTCAGGACAGCAACCCAGACAGACCGGAAGGAACCCCCCTAATTTCTTTCTCAGACTGTTTATCTTTTGTGTAGAGGAAGGCCACTGATATGTTCGAGTTAATTTTATATCCATCTACTTTGCTGAAGTTGTTTATCAGGTTTAGGAGCTCTCTGGTGGAATTTTTGGTGTCACTTATGTATACTATCAAATAATCAGCACATAGTGATAATTTAACTTCTTCCTTGTGATTCGTATCCCTTTGATCTCCTTTTGTTGTCTAATTGCTCTGGCTAGGACTTCAAGTACAATATTGAATAGGTAGGGAGAGAGTGGGCAGCCTTGTCTAGTCCCTGATTTTAGTGGGATTGCTTCAAGTTTCTCTCCATTTAGGTTGATGTTGGCTACTGGTTTTCTGTATATTGCTTTTCCTATGTTCAAATATGAGCCTTGAATTCCTGATCTTTCCAAGACTTTTATCATGAAGGGATTTTGGATTTTGTCAAATGCTTTCTCAGCATCTAATGAGATTATCATACATTTTTTCCTTTGAGTTTATTTATATAGTGAATTATGTTGATGGATTTTTGCATTTTGAACCATCCCTGCATCCTGGGATGAAGCCTATTTGATCATGGTGGATGATCGTTTTGATGTGTTCTTTGATTCAGTTTGCAAGAATTTTATTGAGTATTTTTGCATCAATATTTATAAGGGAAATTGGTCTGAAGTTTTCTTTCCTTGTTATGTCTTTGTGTGGTTTAGGTATAAGAGTAATTGTGGCTTCATAGAATGAATTGGGTAGAGTACCTTCTGTTTCAATTTTGTGGAATAGTTTGAGGAGTATTGATATTAGGACTTCTTTGAAGGTTTGATAAAACTCTGCCCTAAACCCATCTAGTCCTGGGCTTTTTTTTGGCTGGGAGACTATTAATGACTGTTTCTATTTCATTAGCAGTTATGGGACTGTTTAGATCATTGATCTGGTCTTGATTTAACTTTGGTACCTGTTATCTGTCTAGAAAATTGTCCATTTCATCCAGGTTTTCCAGTTTTGTTGAGTATAGGCTTTTGTAGTAAGATCTCATGATTTTTTGGATTTCCTCAGTGTCTGTTGTTATGTCTCCTTCATCATTTCTGATCTTGTTAATTAGGAAACTATCTCTGTGCCCTCTAGTTAGTCTGGCTAATGGTTTATCTATTTTGTTGATTTTCCCAAAGAACCAGCTCCTGGTTTGGTTGATTCTTTGTATAGTTCTTTTTGTTTCTATTTGGTTGATTTCAGCCCTGAGTTTGATTATTTCCTTCCTTTGACTCCTCTTGGGTGAATTTGCTTGTTGTTGTTCTAGAGCTTTCAGATGTGCTGTCAAATTGCTGTTGTGTGCTCTTTCCAGTTTCTTTTTGGAGGCACTTAAAACTATGAGTTTTCCTCTTAGGACTGCTTTCATTGTGTCCCATAAGTTTGGGTATGTTGTGGCTTCATTTTCATTAAACTCTAGAAAGTCTTCAATTTCTTTTTCTTTCTTCCTTTACCAAGTTATCATTGAGTAGAATGTTGTTAAGCTTCCACGTGTATGTGGGCGTTCTATTGTTTATGTTGTTATTGAGGAACAGCCTTCATCCATGGTGATCTGATAGGATACAAGGAATTAATTTCAATCTTCTTGTATCTGTTGAGGCCTGATTTGTGACTAATTATATGGCCAATTTTGGAAAAGATACCATGAGGTGCTGAGAAGAAGGTATATCCTTTTGTTTTAGGATAAAAAGTT
>NW_022196912.1:19330459-19334520 GCF_008632895.1 Mastomys coucha | reverse complement strand
GTTTCTTTTATGAATGTAGATGCCCTTGCATTTGGAGCATAGAGGTTCAGAATTGAGAGTTCCTCTTGATAGATCATACTTTTGATGAATATGAAGTATCCCTCCTTATCTTTTTTGATTACTTTAGGGTGAATGTCGATTTTATTCGATGTTAGAATGGCTACTCCAGCTTTTTTCTTGGGACTATTGCCTTGGAGGATTGTTTTCCAGCCTTTTATTCTGAGGTAGTGTCTGTCTTTGTTACTGAGGTGGGTTTCCTGTATGCAACAAAATGTTGGATCCTGTTTATATACCCAATCTGATAGTCTATGTCTTTTTATTGGGAAATTGAGCCCATTGATATTAATAGATATTAAGGAAAAGTAGTTGTTGCTTCCTGTTATTTTTGTAGTTAGAGCTGGCATTCCATTCATGTGTCTATCTTCTTTTTGTTTTGTTGGAAGATTACATTTTTGCTTTTTCAGAGATATAATTCCCCTCCTTGTGTTAGAGTTTTCCATTTATTACCTTTTGAAGGGCTGGATTTGTGGAAATATATTGTGTGAATTTGGTTTTGTCATGGAATACTTTGATTTCTCCATCTATGGTGATTGAGAGTTTTGCTGGGTATAGTAGTCTGAGCTGGCATTTGTGTTCTCTTAGGGTCTGTATGACATCTGCCCAGGATCTTCTAGCTTTCATAGTCTCTGGTGAGAAGTCTGGTGTAATTCTGATAGGCCTGCCTTTATATGTTACTTGACCTTTTCCCCTTACTGCTTCTAGTATTTTTTCTTAGTTTAGTGGATTTGGTGTTTTGACTATTATGTGGCAGGAGGAATTTCTTTTCTGATCCAGTCCATTTGGAGTTCTATAGGCTTTTTGTATGTTCATGGGTATCTCTTTCTTTATGTTAGGGAAGTTTTCTTCTATAATTTTGTTGAAGATATTTACTGGCCCTTTAAGTTGGAGGTCTTCACTCTCTTCTATTCCTATTATCCTTAGGATTGGTCTTCTCATTGTGTCCTTGATTTCCTGGATGTTTTGGGTCAGGAACTTTGTGCATTTTGCATTTTCTTTGACTGTTGTGTCAATGTTTTCTGTGGTATCTTCTGCGCCTGAGATTCTCTCTTCTATCTCTTGTATTCTGTTGGTGATGCTTGCATCTATGTTTCCTGACTTCTTTCCTAAGATTTCTAACTCCAGTGTTGTCTCTCTTTGTGATTTCTTAACGGTTTCTACTTTCATTTTTAGGTCCTGGATGGTTTTGCTCAATTCCTTCACCTGTTTGTTTGTGCTTTCCTGTAATTCCTTAAGAGGTTTTTGTGTTTCCTCTTTAAGGGCTTCTATTTGTTTACTCGTGATCTCCTGTAATTCTTTAAGGGATTTTTTTGTTGTTGTTTCCTCTTTAAGGGCTTGTACCTCTTTACCTGTGTTCTCCTCTATTTCTTTAAGGGAATTATTTATGTTCTTCTTAAATTCCTCTAGCACCATTGTGAGATATGATTTTAGATCCATATCTTGCTTTTCCAGTGTTTTGGGATATCTAGGACTTGCTGTGGTGGGAGTACTAGGTTCTGATGAAGCCAACTCGTCTTTGCTTCTATTGGTAGGATTCTTGCATTTGCCTTTCACCATGTGTTGATCTCTGGTATTAGATGTTCTTGCTGTCTCTGACTAGAGGTTGTTCCTCCTGTGGGTCTGTAAGCCTGTGTCAGCACTTCTGGGACACCAGCTCTCCTCTCGTAAAACCCAAGTGCAGATGGCTGTGGACTAGTTGTCCATCCTGAGTCCTGGGGTCAGAGCACATCCTGTAGACAGGATCTTCCGTTGTGGGAAAGGTGCAGAGAGAGAGCTGTGGATCTGCTGTCCCTCCTACCTGTGGTTTGAGGTAGAAGCGATCCTGACCAGGCTGCCCTACCACTTGTGAGGCCTGTTTCTCCCAGCTGGTCCCACCTTAGAAAGTCACTGGAGAGAAAATGGCGGGTCTCACCCGAGTCCCTGGGTTAGAGCACTCCATGTATGCAGGATCTCTGCTTGCAGGGAAGGGGCAGAGAGGGCTCCGGATCCACTGCAGTCACTCCTAGGTGTAGACGGGGGTTGAGAGGATCCTGTTCAGGCTGCTCTGCCACTTGTGAGGCCTGTTCCTCCCTGCTGTTCCTGCCTTAGAAAGCCACCAGAGAGAGAATCCAGCATATTCTTTTTATGCTTAAGTTTTTTCATCTTTGACTAATGGCCTGACTTCCAATGACTCATTACACCATTGATCCTCCCGGCCTCCAATAATGACACTTCTATTATTTATTTGTTTGTTTATTTATTTATTTATTCGTTGATTGTTATCAGCACAGTTAGAGATTGCCCTTGGTCTCATGTTCTTTGTTTAGATTTTTTAATTGTTTTTGTCTTCCTGCCATTGTTATTTATTTATTTATTTAACCTGATTTAGATTTCATTTTCACCCATTATGTGACAAGAGACAGCAGTCAGATGAACCCCTCTTCTTTCCTATGTAGTCAGCACTATGAATTTATATTTTGATAGTTGATTTTGTAGCATTCCATGATTTTAACATGCTGTATTTCTATTTCCTCTTATCTAAGAATAATTCTCATTGTGATCCTTTTACCCCTCTGGTTCATTGGCTGTTGTTTTCATTACAGTTATTATTGCTTTGATGAACACACCTGACCAAAAGCAAAATGAGGAGGAAAGGGCTTACTCAGCTTACACTTCTACATTGCAGTCTACCATTGAAGGAAACCAGGACAGGAACTCAAGCAGGGCAGGAACCTGGAGGCAGGAGCTGATGCAGAGGCCATGGAGGAGTGCTGCTTACTGGCTTGCTCAGCCTGCATTTTTGTAGAACCCAGGACCACTAGCCTAAAGATGACACTACCCACAATGGGCTTTGTTCTCCTCTATCAATCACTAGTTAAGAAAATGTGCTACAGCTGGATCTTAGGGAGGCATTTTTTTTTTTTTAAATTAAAATTCTCTTCTCTCAGATGTGTGCCAAGTTAACATGAAACTGTCCAGCACAGTTGTACTATAATACTTAGTCTCCAACTATTTAGGTATTTCTCAGGGCATTTTACTATCCATTTCTGGATTAATTTCACTATGGCTAGAACAAGACATCTTGTAAGACTGAAGTCTTTTAGAATTTATCAAAACTTAAGCTATGTCTTAGACTGTGGTCTGTCTTGATCAACATGCTGCATATGCATATTCTGCTGTAAGTGAGCTCAGTGCTGTGTAAATGTTGACCTGCTAAAGCTGGCTGCTGCTGCTGCTGCTGCAGTCTTTTATCCTGGATTTCCTACGTGCTCTGTAAATGTGTGTCTAAAAACTGCAGCTTTTAGGTTGGTTTTCTTTGGCCAAGGCATTTTTTAGAAAATGGTTTTTCTGACTTGTATTTTGATGTCCTGCCATTCAGGGCCCAACAGGCATGGTTGCTGTGTTGTCTTGATGAGTTAACCCTTCCCCTTATGGGTTAAGCCTAATTGGTCCTTCGTAAGAGTGTCAGCTCTGAAATCAATTCTCCTGCTATGAGTGTGGACACTCCAGCTCTGTCAGTTCTGATGGTCTGTCACACCCCTTCCTGGTCACCCTGCTTGTCCCATTGTTTTGGTGACTCTTTTGCAGTTAGTAAATGGTTTGGTCCTATCTACTCTCTTTGCATAGTAGATTCTGACTTTATACTGAATTGCTCAGGACTTTTGTGTTTTTCAAGCACTTACAGAAAAGGAAGTCCTACAACATGATCTTTATACAAGCTGTTGTTGGTTTATCTTCTGAAGAAGAGGCTGTGTTCTCTTGAATCTTTTAAAAATTACATATTTGTGTATTATGGATGTGTATGTGTGTGTGTGTATGTGCTTGTATGTTTGTATGTGCCTTGAAATATGTGTGGTGGTCAGAGGACATCTTGCAGGAGTTGGTTCTTTCCTTTTCTCATGTGGGTCCTGGGGTCTCGAACTCAGGCTGTCAAGTCTGGTGGCAAGTGCCTTAGTCCATGGAGCCATTTCATCTGTCCCCACCTGCTTCCTATATTGTGTTCTCCATAGCGCAACACAGATGCC
>NW_022196912.1:19308151-19330064 GCF_008632895.1 Mastomys coucha | reverse complement strand
CACCACCATCCCCCCCCCACAGACCCAGGTGTGGTGGTACACATCTTTGATTCTAGCACTCAGGAGGCAGGGGCAGGCTTTTATTTTCTAGTTTGTCTCTTTCATCTTAGCTGAAGTCTCCCACAAGATTTTTTGCTGGATCTTTCCTACATTTATGTTGCTGGTATGGTCAGTAGCCTTGTGCTTTCTCTGATTGTTTGTTTCATGTTAACTTCACAGTGTTTTTTATGTTTTGCTTTTCTGGAGTCCTTCAGTTCTGGCGTGTTCTGGTACAATTAGTATGTTTCGTGCTTATCTATTAGTCTGTTCAGCGAGAGCCTTTGACTTCTTACCTATTTGGTCCAATAGGTGATTCTGTATGAATGAGGTTGCAGACCATGGATCTTTCTCACTTTCCAGGTGTTTATGTGTCAAGTCAGATGCCCCTGACACTCCTTTGAGTACTCCCTGGGAAAGCTCATCCCTTAAGCCATTGTTGACATTTTCTCTTTGTTCTAGTGTCTTCTCTTCTTCTGGAGTAACAATCACCCACACTTGCTGGAAACTTGAAGGCAGCATGATGATTTGGATTCTATGGTCAGAGGGACCTGAACTGATTTCTTGAGCCTTTGTCCTCCATCACTTATCTCTCATCTCCCTCTTCTCCCAGCTGCTTACAAACTCCAGGATGCTCTCCATAGGCTAAAGGGCCAGATAGTATCAGACGGGCCTTTTGTGGGAGACGTTTTATGAGTGGCTGGGGGCTCCCGTCTGTGTGTGAGGCCCAGACTTCTTGTCTGAAGTGGAAAGTGCTGCATCTTTTGCCAGATCCTCCCACCCTCTCACAGGTCAAATAATGGCTTTAGTTAGAAATACGGAAAAGTTTAGTTAATCCCTGCACCAAAAATTGCCACTAGGAAGGCAGCAGTATAAACAGTGTGTGACTAATCCTTTCTTCTGAAGAGAGCAGTTCTGTGCAGTTGTTTGCCCCATGTTTACGAAGACACAGAGGTTTCCATAGATGCAGATCTCTAAGCAGCCGGTTATCCCCCGCCCCACTGTCTCCTTCCCCTTTCTGCTCCTTTCTTCCCTACTGGCATTCCCTCCATTCCTCCGACCCCTTTCTGGTACTGCTGCCATACTGTCTGTGTGGCCAGTGTCCTGCTACCAAACCCAATGGCCTTTGTTAATTCTGTGGATCATGCTTCTTCGCAGCAATTTATAAATAACCCTTTCTCCCTTCCTTGAAACCCTCTCCTGATTAACATTTCTAGACCTGTACTGCTTGGTTTTTTAATCTCTTCTGATCCTCTGCTCTCTTTATGTCCTATCTATCTGCCTATCTAATTGTCCATCTGTCTGTCCATCCATCCATCCACCCATCCATTCATCCATCTATCTACCATGTTCATCATTTAAATGAGTGTTAGTATATTCTGAGTTCCATAAACAATGATTCTCTCAAGTTCACTACAAAACTAAAGAGAATGGAGATGTGGCTCAGTTGGTGCTTGAATACCACGCCTGAGGCCCTGGGTTTGAATCCCAGCACTACAGAAGCTGAGTGTTTTCAAACATACTTGTAAACCCAGCAGGTGTGGGGTGGAAGAACCTGAGACTAGATAAGTCACAGACCCTATGGGAGGTGCTGTTTTCTTAAATATGAGTCTTGTACTCTTTTAGAGGACATGAAGATGTCCACCATCCTTAACTGTATGCCAGAGAGCAGAGAAATTAGGCTGCAAACCAAGTGTGATTCGCCCTCCTCGAAACTGTTCGTGACTGGGTCTCACGTAGCCAAGGTTGGCCTTGAACTCATTATATAGCAGAGGATGGCTCTGAACTTGTACTCTTGGTGCTTCCACCTCCCACTCATGGAACTAGATGGGTATGTACTACCGCAGTCAATGTCTGTGCTGCTGGGATACAGGTTGAAGTCAGAGGAAATCCCAGCACTCAAGGGAGAAGTTGACAGATGGGTCTCTGTGAGTTCCAGGCCAGCCTGGTCTACATAATGAGTTCCAGGCCAGCCTGGTCTACATAATGAGTTCCAGGACTGCCAGAGCTGTGTAGAGCAACCCTGTCTCAAACAAACCAACAAAAGATTAATTTTTAATATGAATCCCTTTTCTCATAGGATATCTACACAATTAAATATGTCTATCTTCTAAGACTGTTTGATTCCATGCTTTTTAATGAAATAATGAACAAATGTTTTCATATTTATTGTAGTATATGTGTGCTCATGCATGCCACAGCATGGGTCTGGAGGTCAAAGGGCAAGTTGAAGAGGTGGGTTTTCTCTCTCTTCATGGGAGAACTAAACTTAGCTCATCAGGCATGGCCTCGGTGCCTTTCTCGGCTCATTCTTTTTCTGGTTCACTTTTTAATTTTTTCTTTTTCTTTTTCTTTTTTTTTAACAGTTTTGCTTTTTGAGGGTCCCAGCTCCTTAGAACATCACTCGGAAGCTTTCTCCAACCGCCCCCTAGACATCTAAAGCATGTTTCCGTCTGTGAGACTACAGTAGCCTTCTTCTCCACAGACTGGCCCCTCCTCTTAGCAGCTTTGGTTCGGCATACCTCTTTGCTTCTACTTTGCTCTTTAGTCTTGAACTGGGAACACTTCCAGGTACACTCTTTCAAAGCTTCAAGCTTTCAGGGACCTCTTTTACTTTGGTCCTTGCCTCTTGCTGGTGGCTCCCTTCGTGTAGCCCCTTCTTGATGTGTTCGCTGTGAATATTGCCTAACTATTAAGAATGTCACAGTGAGCAAAGATTTTGTTGACCTCACCCTTGTCCTGCCTTCCTCCCAAAGCTGCTGTTTTGAATGTATTGACTTTCTGACCCTGTGGATGCAAACAGCACACTTCAGCCTTGATTTCTTGTTCTTCTATCTGTGTCTTCTGTCAAAGTCAATGCTCATTAACGTTTACCTCATGGCCCTCGATTGGGAAAAATGGGGCCTCTGATTTCATTCTTCCTCTTCCAGAATTTTTCAGCTTCCTACAGCCAACTCTGGACCTTTTGTATCACCCGAACTGGTAGTGCAACACTCTAATATTTTTGTACTCTTTTGAAATTGCATATTTGTAATACTTGTCTGTGGATGACCACTCTGCACTGAGTCCTATGAGGTGTTTACTGTATCCCTTCTCTTTGTGTCTCTTGAAGGTCAATGCTCCTGATACCAATTTGACTGACTTCTCTCCTCTTCTCAGTCATATTTTCTTTTGCTGTGCTCGAAGACCCATAGGGATCCCTGACCAATAATGCCCTTTTGCAGTAGGTTATGTTCCATGAACTGTCACCAATGAAATATCCCAGGACTGCTTAAAAAATGTACATCAGAGATGGAAAGAAGTCAGGGTATCCTCCATGGTGGTTATAGCTCTCGTTTGGGCTACTGGGTTTGCCTGTGTTTTGTGGAGGTTGAGATGAAAGAAGAAAACATTTTTTTCTTTATTCTTTTCTTTTCTTTTTTGTTGTGGAAGACATAGCTTCCCCTACCTTGTAACAATCAGTATTTCTCACTATACTTTGACTATCTTACAAATATGTTTTAATGCATCTTAATGTTTATTAATGGGTAATACAAAATACGATAGTTGGATGGGACAATTGTTACTGACTGGAGTGGACATGGAGGTGAGGCCCTGAGGTCTCCAGCAATGCCCGTTCTTTTGGTTGGGGTGGGTATACAAGATTAAGGCCTTAGCTTGTGCAATGGTTGGAATAGGGAGAGCCTCTAGTGGGTGGATACTGGGGCTGGGGGTTTCAGAGTATTAAATATTTGAAGCTACCAGTGTGGCTGTATTTTGGAATTTATAATTTCCCCCTTATCTGTAATTGTGAGGGAGAAAGGAGATTAATGGGTGTGTGCCCATTTTTATTTTGAACCAGAATTCCTATGGTTTTGATTCTTTTAAATTTTCTCTTCAAAAATTTGTACCTTCTTTCTTGAAAATTGCATTTACAATGATGTAACTAAACCTGATGTTCCTTCCTCATGGCTAAGCTTCCCACAATACTGGAAGTGGGGGAAGAATACATTTAAATAATTAAAAACCAACTAAAGATTTTTTTTTCTGAGGTGGTTGAGTAAAAGCAAAGGAAGGGTAGAAGCATGAAAGAGGATGTAGTAAAGTCAAGAAGGGGCTGTGGTGGAACTGCCAGTGGGACTGCTGGAGGAGAAGCTGGACTCTAATCCTGAGAGAGGAAGAGTGGCTGTTATCTCTCAGTAGCGTCTGTGGACTGAGTGATGGGGCAGTTTACCCTGCTTGTTCCAGACAGTGTCTGCTCATATTCTCATTATTTTCTGGATGGGGCCGTGATGAGTTCATGTGACAGTTACTGACTGCAAGGCCCATGCATTGTAAGCAGTTGGAGGCAGGTAAGGTAGCGGAATGGGACACATGCTATACCTAGCTGCAGATGGGAAGTGTGCTGTGACTGGGCACACTAGCACCACAGTGAGTCTGAAGTCTGGATTTTCTTAAGCTAGGGATGTCTGAGAGTTGTTCTCGAGTTCTAGTACAGCTTGCTCTCTTTTCTTTGATTCTTACCTGTTACATGGAGGGAAAGAAGCCCCATGTTCATACACCCGCTGCTCATTTATTTCAGTTGCTTTTCTGGTTTAGAGGGAAGTGTTGTTCATCTAGAAGGCAGACTCCCAAAACATACTTTCTGGAGATGGCCAGACCAGGAGTGAATGGCGGCTATCTAGATTTCCTGGAATTCTGGGTTCCTTTTGTTTCAAACAGGAACTAAGTTCTGTGTTTTTGTGCAGGGTGACAGAATGGCTTAGAGAGAAAGAGAGTCATTTCCAAGATGGGGAGGAGGCTGATAGAATAGACTTGTGACCACCATTTTTGTCCAGCTGTTTCCACCCCTACAAGCATATTTCAAGTTTAAAACAACACATATCATCAAAACAGAAGGCTTTACAATGTTAAGCCTTAGGCTTTCAGTAATATAGTCATCAGCCTGGTGTCAAAGGAAGTGCTCTTTGTGGTACCACAACTGGGAGGATCCAGACCCAAGATGGAAGTTGTAGGCATTTTGAGACCACAGGGTTTATAGTGGTGAATGTCAAGGAACCAGCACCCTCAATTCAGCCACTTCTGGTCCATAATCTCTCCAGAATGCTTTGTTTCACTCCTTCTTTAGCTTCAACAAGAATAAATTTGAGTAAATTTATTTGAGATTCTTTGACTATTTTTGATTAAAGTACCTCATGGTGGTGCTTTGTGACATCATGACTTGTCTTTTGTATGTTATTTCTTTGACTTTTTATATAGTCCCTTTAGGGGCCTATCTTTTGAGTCAGAACACACTGGCGAGCAGATACCATTCAAAAGCTATTTGCTGTTAGTGGTGGTATGGAGTAGTTTAATAGTTTCACTTGTAATTTTGCATGTTCTAAAATGAGTGGGGCACTGAAGAGATACTTCTTTCAGTAACATACTGGCCATGCAATCATAAGGTCTGGAATTTGATTCTTCGTAGCTATGTAAAAAGCCAAATGTGGCAGCACAGTCTAGTAATCCCAGCACCTGGAAGGTAGAGGCAGGAGGATCCTGGAGTGTTGAATAGTCAGCCTCGCTGAACTGGTGAGACCCGGGTTCATTTAGGTGGGAGTAGATTGAAGAAGACATTGGCTTTCTGCCTCTGGCATTCATAGCACACACATAGATGCACATATACACTGTATGTGCTACATAAATGCACACACAGATAAATATGTATACTGTACACTACATAAGCACACACATGCACACAGATGTATACACATACTGTATGCTACATAAACTCACGGATACATACATGTACTGTCCACTACATAAATAAATAAAATGATTCTGTGTTTCTTTTGTATTTACATTAAGTCCGTGTCTTACCCCATAGCCCAGGGTATCTCAAGCTTGAGATACCCTTGCTTCTGCATCCCAAATGTTGGACCAGCATGACCAACTTATTCTATTCTTTCTTTCCCTCTGCTTTAGTGTGTTCAGATTTTTATGAGCATTTTTTTTTCTCTTGGCCTTGTGTGGTAGAGATCCTCTGATATAGAATGTGAAATTGAGGCTCCAAGATCCAGATGAGCTACCTGCTAGAATTAGGGAGTTTGGAACGTCCTGCTGTCCCACACTGGCTCCCAGTGCTTACAACTGATCCCTTGCTTCGTCCTTATATCTGTGTGTGCACCTAGTCATGTCTGGGGTTTCGCCTTTTTCTGAGAAATGGATGGCCTATGTTTTGCATGAAGCCTGAGGTAGCTATGCTCTGTAGTCTTTGATAAAACCCATTTGCGATAACCCATCTCTCACTGTGCATTTTGACTAAGCAGATGAACCCCCTTCATTCTGGATGGTTCTGCCTGTAAAACAGTGGTTCTTTCCTCGTGTGCCACAAATGGTGGGACAAATGAGCCGTGTGTGGTACTGGTGCTCCTCCCGAAGTTTAATTTTTTTTTTTGTTTTCTTCTTCAGTTGACATTTAAAACCCCATGTTTATTTTCTTCTCCTCTCTTTGTTTCTTCCCAGAGTGGCACCCTTGTCTTCCCAGAATGTGATGATTCGGCATGGCCAGACCCAGGAGTACGTGCTCAAGCCCAAGTACTTCCCAGCCCCGAAGGTGGTCTCTGGGGAGCAGTCTACAGAAGGCTCTTTCTCTTTAAGATATGGGCAAGAGCAAGGCACGGCACCCTTTCAGGGTGAGTACCTTTGCAGACAGCCATTTTCCTGCGTTACAGACTCACAGTTTGGAAACATTTTCTTTGGTTTAGATGGTTGTAATGTGTCACAGTAGATAAAATTCAAGAGCCATTAAAACACCTTCTTTGGTTCCTAAAACAACCAGACAGCAGATTTTTAGCATGGTTTCCTTATTCGGAGGAAAGACATTTTTCCGGGACTTTGGAAATAAATCTGGAGTGACTTGCCTGAGATTTTGTTTCTGCAGGATTTCTTCTTCTGGGAGACGTGTTCCCGCTAATTTTAGGTACAGCTGCATGTCTGACATGTTTGTATTGATAAAATGTTTTCTTTAGTTAAGCTGCCAAGATCCATTCCTTGTGAACGGTCTGGTTTGTCCTGTAGTACTCTCTGAGGCTCGCCTGTGGTAGCTATTTTTATGCTGAAAGGTCTACCTAGTTTTCAGTCTACCTAGCAGATGGCAAGGAAGACTGACTGAATTTGTAAAGGACTATTGTATCTAGGGCCAGCTTGGTTGGTATCTCCTGTGTGAGAAGCTCAAGGATACAAGCCCTGGCTGCAAGGGTAGGGAATGTGATGATTTGTGGTTTAGGTATTACAGAGTGTCTGCTGGCAGAATCCTCGGAGAATGCGCTGGAGCGAGGCACAGACCATTCAGAGGCGAGAACTAGGCTCACTCTCTCCTTCCAGCAGCTTCCTGATTTAGTCCATGTTGACTGATCGCCTTCACCGTAACTGATCATGGCGTGTGCCAGGTGTGAGGTGGAAAAGGACTCTCTGTTACCAGCAGGAGTACTGCAAATAGCCCCGAGAGAGTTTTGCTACCTTTCGACGCGTAAGAGGTTGGAATCTGCTCCAGATTTGATGCTTGCTGCTGGCCCCCACCTCCCACTTTCTGTTGAGATCCTCTGGTGACTGACGCTTGCTTTTTTACAATAGACAATCCAGTGGCAGGCTTGTTTGCCTACACTTTATATTTTTGAGACAGTTCTCTTCTGTGGCTGGTGGCCCACTCCAGTGAGAGAGTTTGGTGTGGCTTTATTGGGATGATAATGAAAGCAAAGCAAGACCTTAGGGGATGGTATAGAAACTACTCGGATCATCTCCTTGTCAGATGAGACAGTCCCTTATCAGTCGCAAAAGAACAGCTTTAGTCAGCAGGCTCCTTAATGCTCTTTGAGGTCTTCAGGGGTGTGTGTTCCTTCTGTGGAGCATCTCCCACGTGTGCAGTGTTGTCTTTATCCTCATTTTAGAAATGAACAAAGGGAGGGGCTTATTGTTATTAGCTCATGTAGATAAACACTTTTTGAAAGCTCTCTAATGGAAGCAATAAGAAGGGGATTTTTTTGAAACTTTATGTTCATGTTGATAGAGGAGGAAAATTCCACGATTGATAGAAAAGTCCAGAAAGGATGGCTTGATGGGCACGGAGAAGAAGATGGGATATGGTACTCTTAGTTAGTTAGCGATGACTTGTTACTCAAGTGAAATTCTCTCTCTCTCTCTCTCTCTCTCTCTCTCTCTCTCTCTCTCTCTCTCTCTCTCTCAGATACACACAAACACACAAACAATCTACATACTGTCTCTATCTGTAAGAATTTAAACTAAACCCTTGATTTAGCTGACTTCTGGAAAATGAAATTTTTTTAAGTCCCTTGTCTCTTGTCTGCATTTTCAATGTAGTGGGGAGCTAGCGAAGGCTTGTAGACTACCACATGACCTCAATGATGGTGTGCTCGTCTGAAACCCTGAAAAAGATGGAACAGGATCAAAAAAAGGCTTAGGAAGGACTGAAACATTAGTCATATCTAAAAGGGAGGAAGGGAAATGTGGCTATTTTTACTGTTGCTAACACTGTTTTGAGAGCTGGAGGTCAGTTGGAAAGCTCTGAAAACGAGTAATTTTACAGGGCTGTGAAGGATACTGAAATAGAAACACAAGGGAAAGGTTAGAAGGAAGTCTGATGTGGGCAAAGGAGCAGAGCGCGGAGGGAACTGAAGTGTCTGCTTCCTCACACCCCCCACTCCGTGTCAGGTTGGAGGAGAGTGCGAACCCAATGTGGGACTGAAGGGAGGGGGGTTAGCAGTGGACAGCCCAGGGCAGTAGAATCCTTCAGTACCATCATTCCCAGCTTCTTAGAAGAGATCAAATCCAAACAGACTAACTTCACAGGGTGTTGAGGGCTGGGCAGTGAAAGAGAAGCAGATAATTCTGACTTCAGAAGGACAGAGGAGATCAGGCCAGTAGGACATGCTTTGTCTTGGGATAAAATTGCAGTGTTGGTGTTGCCATGACTCGGGAGCAAGCTACTAGGACTAGTGGAAACATTTAGGTTGGTAAAAGAGTTTGTGTTTGTTGTTTTCTCCATTGGAAAGAAGGGTTGAGGTTGGTGGGCAGTAGAGTAGGTGAAACATCAAAGCAGAAAAGAGATGGCTAGGGTTTGAAGGACACAGGGAGGGAAGGTCTGCGGAGGAGAATCAATTGCTTGTAAAAATATAAGGGAACCAAATATGTTACATGCTAATTAAAATAGATATATGCAAGCCATACATAAATACATAGATATATAGATTAGCAGATTGACAGATACGTAGATAGGTAGATTGCTACACACACACACACACACACACACACACACACACACACACCCCAAGATACATAGATATGGCTGAAAAATGAAGTGTGCTACTATAATTTGTTAGCTAGTTGGGTCAAAAGTGGTATCTTACAAATAGCAGTAACGGAGCATGTAAAAATCCTGTTTTCCGTAGCTTAATAAGCTCATAGAAAGAACAGACAGCAGGTATATAAGCTCCAGAGAACAAATACTTGCTAATAAAGATCACTGATCAGAATATGCTTTCAGGTAAGAAAGATATGTCAATGGCGTATGGAGTGGACTCAACATGGCTGACTGTGTGACTGCGCCAAGTGTAGCACTCTTCAGGTGAAAGACTGGGTGGGGAGCAAGCCATCGAGTTGCTGGTGAGGCATTCTCTCTGGGGAAGAAGCAGTGTTCTGCTGGAGTTTCCCAGAATCTCAGCAGCAAAGCTCACTGCCAGTATCCTCTGTATGCACATAACTTCTCATATTTTGATTTGGTATGCTTGCCAGCCTTCTCAGTCACTAGGCAATGGAAGGCCCTACATTGGGTATTCTGTAGTAACTGATTCTAGTGATAACTTGGATCTCCACCATATTCATCAGCCTTGAATTTAATTAGCCTGTGTCAGCTAAAGTATAGGTTGACAAACTTGTGCTTAAGCTCAGTAAATATTTTAGGCTTAGTCGCCAAGAAGAAAACCGAGGTTGTTATACAAACATTTTGATAATTAACCTATTTAAAATGAGACCTTTAAAAAATGTCACAGAATGTAAAATACTGGGTAAATTGCTGGAGGCCGATGGACTCTCAGACAACCCAGGGCTAGAGACTGTATGTGAGTGTGTGTGTGTGTGTGTGTGTATGTTGTGGTTTTTGTAAGAATGTGTGTTGTGGTTTTTGTATATATATTCATATGTGTGTGAGGGTTCACTTACCCATGTATGTACATGTTGCCGTCAGAAGTTAACATTGGGCATTTTTCTTGATTATTCTCTATTGTATGTTTTGAAATAGGGTCTGTCTTGCCAAGCCTAGACTTCACAGATTCAGCCTGGCTGGCTGGTCATCAAGGCTCTGGGATCTGTCTCTCTCCATCTCTCAGTTCTAGGATTACAGTTGACCTCGCTGTGCTCAGTCTTTCCACAGATGATGGCACACACTAGGTCCTGGTGCTGATGTGGGAAGCACTTTACACACTGAACATCTCCCTAGTCTGAAACCAACCCCGTTTCTTAAGCTACTAAACACATCTAGGTTTGGGATCTGATGGCCGATAAATGTGAACAGGACAGAAACCCCAAAACTTTCCAAGAGCCTCTGCCTGTAACTGCCACTCATTGTCAATGCTCTTACCAGACCGCTCTCCATACCATGGTGGTTCTCAGACTTTCTATCAAGTCTGGAGACAGCAGAAATCAAGAAGTACTAGGAAAACTCTGTAAAATAAGTTGAGTTTCTTTCAATGTTAAGAATGTCAGGCTGAACCAGGCAGTGGTGGTGCACACCTTTAATTCCAGCACTTGGAAGACAGAGGCAGGCAGATTTCTGAGTTCGAGGCCAACCTGGTCTACAGAGTGAGTTCCAGGACAGCCAGGGATACACAGAGAAAGCCTGTCTCGAAAAACTAAAAAAAAAAAAAAAAAAAAAAAAAAAAAAAAAAAAAAAAAAAAAAAAAAGAATGTCAGGCTGAGGGATAACTGACAAAATAGTCAATGTTAACCATGGGTCTTTACAGAAAACCTTCTGTTGTTGAAAACAATGTGTCATGGTCACAGCGCTAATCTGTATATTGATACCACCTGGATATCTCAAAAAATTCTACTCCTAGTAGAATTTAAGATATACATTCACACAGAGTTTGTATCAAACTGTTCATCTCTATTGGGGGACAATGTTCATTAGATCATGAATGCCTAAACAGGTGAGGTATTTCCATAAAATAGAATTTGAGCCATTATATAGCAATGGGGTACAGGATAATGATAGAGCTCTAAAGGCACTGAATGAAGGAATTCAGACATAGCAGAGTCTGGACCACATACTCTATCATTCCATGTACATGAAATATACATAATATGCAAATCCATAATGACAGAAAGTACATTAGTGGTTAGCTGGGGTTAGGGAGAGTGCCTGCTTAAAGGTCAGGGTTTCTTTTTGGGTGATGGAAAGCGATCTGGAGTCATTAGGTCACAGTGACCACACAGTCTTGTAACTATGCTAAGTGGCAGGGAGTTCTATAAGTAAAAAGGACAAGCTCTGTGGTGTGTGAATTGTGTCTCATTAAAAATGAAAATTATTTACAAGGACAATTGCCAAGTAGGTGGTTCTAGAAAACTTTACCAGCTCCAAGGAGAAGAGAGAACTCCACTAGCCAGGGGTCTTTGGGAAGGTGAGAATGAGGGATGGTCGTTATCCAGCACCTGACTTGGTGATGTGTTAAAAAGAATGCAGTATGTAAACCAATCTCCCCTACACTTGGTTTAGTAGTATTGTTTTAAAGCTTTATTTATTTTATGTATATGAGTGCTCTATTTGCAGGCACAGCTGTATGTTGGAGGAAGGCATCAGATCACATTACAGATGGTTGTGAGCCACCATGTGGGTGCTGGGAATTGAAGTCAGGGCCTCTGGAAAAGCAGCCAGTGCTCTCAACCACTGAGCCATCTCTGCAGGCCCTTGGTTTAGTAGTATTTTTAACTCGGAGGGAAAACTTGAAGTAATAGAACACACACACACACACACACACACACACACACACACGCACACATGGCAGCCAAAGATTGATGTCAGATGTTCTTTTGTATGGCTCTATACCTTAGTGTTTAAGACTGGGGCTTGCTAACGTGGCTAGGTTGGCTGCCTACTGCAATTGAGGGTTCCTCCTGTGTCTGTCCACCGTCCCCTGATCCAATGCTGTGGCTACAGACCTGTACTGCCATTTCTACTTCTACATTGGCCTAGAGTACCTGAACTCAGGTCTTTGTGCTTGTGTGGCAAGCGCTTTACTGACCAACTCCCAAGTCCTGACGTTGGAGTTCTTATTTGCTAATTCTAGTTGTTTTCCCACGCTTAGGGGTTTAGCTTTTTAAGCGGGCTGCTTGTATTTCAATATCAGCTTCTGAAAGTTTATTTTGTGATATTCAAGGAAGCAGACGTCTTAAATTCCAGAAGAGGCATATGTCATGTTTTATAGATTAACTTCCCAAAGGTCTATAAACACAGATAGCGCAGACTCTTAAGAAGACTGAGGAGTTATACTCTGATGCACTGAGATGGGGAGTGGGAAGGAAAGAGAAACGAGCGCACCACAAACACACAGTACTGTTCAACTGGAAAAAAAGCCACTTTAAAAATGTTAAGTACAGTGTTGTCTCAGAGGCTACACCAGTAATCCATCAAGCCACTTTTGGCAGAAACTGGCAGCTCAGGAGTTGTCTTTCCCTGGAGTCTGTGCTCTGTGTTAGCCTTTCCCAGTAAATCTTTGGTTAGCCCCCACCCAACAGCCAGAGGTGGGCTCACTGAAATCCTCTCTTTCCCTGATAGGTAGACTAACTTCCTGGGCCTCCTGAGCCTTTCCAGGAGAGAAGCACAGTATGTTCTCAGAGCATGTATGTTCTCAGCGCATGTATGTTCTCAGAGCATATATGTTCTCACAGCATGTATGTTCTCACAGCATGTATGTTCTTACAGCATGTATGTTCTCAGAGCATGTATGTTCTCAGAGCATGTATGTTCTCAGAGCATATATGTTCTCACAGCATGTATGCTCTCACAGCATGTATGTTCTTATAGCATGTATGTTCTCAGAGCATATATGTTCTCAGGGCATATATGTTCTCACAGCATGTATATTTTCACAGCATGTATGTTCTCAGAGCATGTATGTTCTCAGAGCATATATGTTCTCACAGCATGTATGTTCTCACAGCATATATGTTCTTACAGCATGTATGTTCTCAGAGCATATATGTTCTCAGGGCATATATGTTCTCGCAGCATGTATGTTTTCACAGCATGTATGTTCTTATAACATGTATGTTCTCACAGCATATGTATTCTTACAACATGCGTGTTCTCACAGCATGTTTATTCTCACAGCATGTGTGTTCTCATAGAATGTATGTTCTTAAAGCATGTATATTCTTATAGCATGTATGTTCTACAGCATGTTCTCATAGCGTGTATATTCTCACAGCATGTTTTTGTTTTCCAAGCTCTTGTATTTCCCCTGTAGTATGACCACACTGTGTAGCTCAGGGGGTAAAGGCAGACGCTGGGATAGCTGATTTAGATGAAAACAATTATAGTCCGATTCTTCTGTAAGTGGTGGATTGCAGAGTGGAGCCCATCAGCATGTTGGAATGTTGGTAAGGAGGAGTTTGCCCCTGAGAAGCATCATGCCCTCAATTCAGAAGAGAGAGAGAGAGAGAGAGAGAGAGAGAGAAAAGCAGCAGTTGGGGAGACCTAGTGTCCTGGAAATTATGCTGCACAGAGATGAACAGCTACAGACAGATGGGATGAGGGCCTTTCAGGACTGATTTCCAGATGAACCAAGTGTGAACATGGATGGAGAGATGTCCAGGGCTGCAGTTAAAACCTTCCCTAAATGGAGACTTCCATCCGTGGATGTGGAAGTAGGTATGTCTTTGTGTTTGGCTCCAGTTGATTCGCTGGGCACTACATGGCAATGGAATTTGGACCAGCCAGCTTTCCAAGAAGCTGATAAAAACCACTACCCACAAGAGCCACAGACGCATAAGCACTCAGGACTAAAATATGAGAACAAACTGCTTTAAAGAAGGAATAATGGGAAAGCTTCATACGTTTCCCTTGCAAAACCAGGCTCCCGAAGCTGCTTGCCCACCTGCGCACAATATTGTAATCCCCCTGTAATGCCATGTGGGTGCTAGGGCAAAAGGTGGGTACAGAAAATTCACCTTCCCTCGGTGATCCTTTGTTTTAATGGATAGACAGTGAAACGTTTTTATGTGTATAGACTGGCACACGTGTAAGTGAACAAGTGGTCCAGTTCATCTCAGAAATCCAGGTTTGATAGAGGATGGGGTGTTTCTTTGTATTTGGTTGTGCCATCCTACGCTTGATGGTGAGGCGGAGGGTGCATCAGACTGACATGAGAGGGGGTTGATCCCATCTCTGTCCAGGAAGGTATGTGAACAGGAATGTTCTGTGTCTCCCAATCAGCTACACACAGTTAAAGATAGTTGGGAAAGGGTAGACATGGATGGATTGTCAACATTTCCAAGAAGCTTATCCAGCAGCGTATAAACAGCGATGGAGCAAAGCCTTCCAGAGGGAAGGATTATGTAGTTTAAATTCCTCCACAGACAGTCTCTAGTGCCAGAGACAACTTTTCATTCCAAAGGCCCAAACTTTCATAATAATGCTCACATTCAAAGCTATTTCTGGATGTTGAGGCTAATTTTAAGGTACTGAAAAAAAATCAATACTTAGTATGGCTCCAGAATATTCTAGAGTTAAACTGTAATTTTTAAAAAATTCTCCTTAGGGGAAAAAATAACACAAATGAATTTACAGTTTGCCATGGGGAAATAGAAAAGCATCATTTTGGGAAGAGAAAACCAATATTTAAAAAAATGGAAGAAATGCTGTTTTAGTTTTGTTTTTGTTGCTGTGAAGAAACACCATAACCATGGCAACTCTTACAAAAGAATGCATTTTGATGGGGATGTCTTACAATTCAGATGTGTAGCCCATTATCATCGTGGCAGCATCCAGGCAGATACGGTGGTGGAGAAAGCTCAAGTTCGTACATCTTGACCCATAGCAGTGGAAGAGAACTATATCTCACTAGCAAGAATTGAGCATACATGAGACCTCAAGGCCTGCCTCCATGGCGACACACTTCCTTCAACAAGGCCACACCTATTTCAACAAGGCCACACCCTATGAGCCAAGCATGCATCAACCACATGAGTTTATGGGGGCCATACCTATTCAAACCAGCACAGACAGTGACTCTTCTGGATTTGGATTTCTTTGACAGAGTCCAAAGACTTTTCTTGGCTTCTGAAGGGGAGAAGAAGCAGCAGCAACTGAAAGAGTTGAAGCCAGTTTTGGTTCAGGACAGATAAGACTCTGGTGATGTGGCTCAGGAGACACTTCTCATGGGTATCAAGTGGCAGGCTTGTCCTCTCAGCCAGATGACTGCCTGGCTCTAAGGATGTCCCCACTTTGAGATAAGGATCAGCACCTCTCACTTGTGTGTGTGTCACACATGTTTTTGGGCATGCACACGTGCATACAAGTACCTATGTGCATGTGTGTGGAGGTCAGAGATTGATGCTAGGTGTCTTCTTCAGTTGTTCTTCACTTTATGTTTTGAGGGAGTCTCTCACTGAACCTGGAGTTTAGCACTTGAGCGAGGTTGGCTGGCCAGTGTGCTCTGGGAAACTGCCCGCCTACCTCTACAGTCCTTAGTGATGGGCTTACAGGTGCATGCTACTGTACCTGGCCTTTAGGTGAGTCCTGGAGTGTAGGGCTCAGGCAGGCATGCTTGCATGCCTTTTCTGAGTGAGCCATTTCCCCAGCATCTTGCATGGTTTTATATCATGTTCTTTTCAAATGGGGGGCAATACTTGAGATTGAATTCAGTGCTTTTCACAAGCTAGGCAAGTGCTCTTCCATGGGGTGGCATCCCTAGCCCTTGGTTTTTTAAACATGGTTTCTTGTTGTGTAGCAGAGGCTACCCTCAAACTCAGGCTCCTTCTATCTCTGCCTCCTCTAGGCTGAGATTACAGGCCTATCCATCCATGCCCAGCTATATCACATCTCTCTTTTTTTTTAAATTAGGATTATGATATTTCTGAGATTTGACGTCTGCCCTATTTGTTTTCTTCCCTAATAGACAGTTGCTACCTGATTCTGTTGAGCTAATTCCTATAATAGACACATTCTTTATCACAGTATGTATTTGTGTGTGTGTGTGTGTGTGTTTAAGAGAGGTGTATCAAGTAAATGTGTGTATTTTTGAAATAATTTGTAGTTTCTAAGGTTATCCATACAAACAGTATCCAGTTATTAAAAACTTCTTGTAGCCTAAGTGTACTTTACAAGTTTTATTTTTCAAGGTTTTCAGCGTGTGTGTGTGTGTGTGTGTGTGTACATGCACTTGCATGCACGCACACAAGCACACATGCACTTGTTCATGTGCATATGCTCACATGCATGAGCACACAAGGCGCATACATCCATGTGCATTACATGTATGAATGCACATGTTCACATGTCACTGTGTGTATATTGGTGCCAGTCCCTGCCTTCGCCCTTGGCTGTCTGCTGCAAGCTTCTCTGGAAGCTCTGGGATTACTGACGTTTTGGCTTTATACCCAGCTTGTATATGGGTTCTAGAGATTCAAACTCAGCTCGTCATGCTTGCATGAGGCAAACCCTTTTAGCCACTGAGCCACATCCCTATTCCTGATTCTTCAACGAAACATTCTAAGTAAGATTGCTTTCGTGAGAAGCACTGTAATTATGCATACTTTTTCAGAGTCTATAAATGGATTTGGACAGCTTTGTTAGATAGAAAGCAGGATTTATGGAGCAAGTGAGAGAATCTTTTTGGGTTGTGCACTGGTCTCCAGGCATCTTGTGTGGGATTGAGTGCTCTCCCCTAATGAGTCTAGAAACACACCAACCCAACAGCTGGGATGGTGTTTAATGACCCAGCTAATGGTTACAGGTGCATCCAAGGATTGCAGCAGCTTGATGAGAATCCAGCAGAAACCAGAGTGCTCCCTCCCACGCTTTGAGATTGCATTCCAAGGAGTAGCCTGCATAGGGAGCCTACTTTATTTTAGAGAATAACCCTACTCCCACACAAAATATTTTCATTTTTTTCTTTATTCATCAATTAAAAAATATTATTCCTTGTGGTTCAGTTAGAGGGAAAAAAAAAGACTGATCTAAATCCTGGCCTAAATGTTGACTTTTCCACCCCCTTAATTCACTAGATATGTAATGAGAAGGAGCCATTGAGGTAGACTTCATTTTGTTTTGATAGGGAGGAAAGGCAGTGAACATATTCTGTGAAGAATGATTCTCTGACTTACTTCACTCCCCTCCCTGCATTTTCTCTACCCCAGTATGGCTAGTGAGGATAGATGACAGACTTTATAATTCTTTCTTTCCTTTCCTCTGTTGCCATTTCTTTATTGTGGGCTGAATGGCCTTTCCTGCACATCTCTCCTCCATTTGGGGTCAGGCAATGAAGTGGGCAGAGTGAGCATGGCTCGGACTGATGGCTTTAAGAGACCGCACATGTTCCCTCCCTCCTTTCTGGAGCCTGGATCTCCTTGGAATCTGTTCTCTCCGTGTGTGTCTCTCTGCCTCTGTCTCTGACTGTGTTTGTCTCTCTGTGTCTCTTTAGATCACCATGCCAGTAGGACAGAAGAAAGACTGTTGGGAACAATCTAGACAAATCAGTTGTCTGTCTCAGTCACACAATCTGGTTGCAGTTAGACGGGATGCATGTAGGTAGAAAAAAATACCATATGGATAGCCCCACCTTCTGGGCACAGTGAACTGGAAAACGTAGGCATCTGACCCAAGGGAAACCAGTGTGGGGTTGGCCAGCTGTCTGTCAGAGCCTTCCCAGGCAAGGCTGATGCTGACTAAACCAGATTCAACCGAAGGCCTCTTAAGGGATTTGTAGTGGAGAGTAGCTGAGAGGGAAGTAGGCTAACCAAGAGAAGGAAGCTGGAGAAGCCACAGGGAAACTTTCTGCTACATGAATCCTGGGTGCAAGAACACAGTTCAAAGTTGTTACAAAGGCCTGGTGGGTGGAGCAGCATGTGATGGGCACCGAAATGTATTGTGCTTCTCCCTTTCAGTAAGAGACACTTAGAGAACTAAGTCCTGGTGCCTGTGAGGTCTGGCTTGTGGGGGTGGGCGTGAGCATTCTCTTGAGATGCCCATTGTCCTCATTGCTCCATGGAGCTTTAATTTAACACCCTCTCACCTCAGATAATGGGAACTCTCTTCATTGTAAACAGAAAGACCCCAGCTACTGTAGATTCTATTTCTACCTTGCTCCCTAACAGCTGTGTGTCCTGACTAGTGGGTGTCCCAACTTGATCGTCTCCTAGGGAGGGAAAACCCAGCTGCTCTGCTTCTTTGCTTCATGCCCTTTATAGCTCTTTCTCCTGTCCACACCCTTCCTTCCTCGGAAGGCGTGGGATGGCTGGGCAGATAGGAAGAGGGGAAGGATAGGTGAGTTTCAAAATTCCCCAAGACCCTTGGAAAACTTGGAGAATTGTCTTGCCTGGCCTAAGACCAGTAGAACCTGATTTATGGATTTGAATGCTCATCTGGATTATTTTTAATGATTAGTTTTTTGAGAATTTCTCTCTCTCTGTCTCTCTGTCTCTCTGTCTCTGTCTCTGTCTCTCTCTCTCTCTCTCTCTCTCTCTCTCTCTCTCTCACACACACACACACACACACACACATTTCTATGTACTGTCTCTTCTCAGCCTCTCTTTTGTCTCCACCTTACTCACATCAGCTTTCTCTTCTCCTAAGGGTCCTTTTTCCCACACTGATGTCCTTTTGCTTTGTTTTATGACCCACTGATTTTTACTAGTGATGTCTGTGTGGCCATAGGCACCCCTGGATGGTCCCCTCTAGATTTTCTTACAGAAACATTTTCTGTTAGGGCTCGAGGATTCTTGTTCACTCCGGATGGAGAATGTCCAATTGACGTTGGTCCAGGGAGTGTGGCTTGGGGAACCTTCTCAGGAAGCCTTCCTGCAACCCCATCATGACTATTTATTCATTTTTATTGGTCTGGGCTTTCTGGCAAGCACAGCGTGGTATTTGTGTAAATACCCATCAGGCATGCCTTGCCATGTCTTGTACATAGAAACGCCATAGTAGTTAACTCTGTCTAAAGGATTATTTCAAAGACATGGAGTGGAGAAAGTGATTCATGGTTCTTGTCAGGGGTCCCAGTTTCCAAGCCACACCTGAGTATATCTGGAAAAAGAAGCCCTACAGAAGTTATGATAAGTTGTAACTTTTTGTCTTTAAAGGTTGTATAGCTAGAAAAATGACAGACTCTCCCTCATTTGTTTGGCACCTTCTATGTGTTAACGGCTGTAGTAAGGTCCGTGTATGCATTTATTCAGCACTCTATGTCTGAATTGCTTAATAGCTTGGGCTACATTCAAAAAGACTCATGGCTGGGTGCTTATTACAGAGCACACTTACAAACCTTCATGCTGAATGTTTGTCATTGCTCACAATCTATTTATAATTATTATTAATAATAGTAGTAATAATAATAATAACAGTAATAATAAAGACAGAGTTTCTCTGTGTATCCCTGGCTATCCTGGAACTCATTCTATAGACCAGACTGGCCTGGAACTCAGAGATCTGCCTACGTTTGCCTCTCAAATGCTGCGAATAAAGGAATGCACCACCACACCTACCTAATTTAATTTAATTTTTAAATCTGCAAAGAAAGTATTAGCTATCATTATACTGTTTTCAAATGAAATATTTTGTTAGATTCTCCCCTCCCCGTTGACCTCAATAACCCACCTTCTAACTTCTCTCCCAGCCTTCCATTCCACCTTCATGATATATGTGTCTTATTGCTTATCCCACCTTCTTTAAAACCTCTTTTATCTCCTCTTAGTCTCCTTTCTAGTTTTTAGGCTACACACCACACACACACACACACACACACACACACACACACACACACACACACCACACACCACACACACTATACACTAGGACCTATATATGAGAAAAAAAAACTATGATTTTTGTATTTCTGAGTTTGGGTTACTACATTCAATATAATGCTTTCCAGATCTGCCTATTTTTCTGAAAATGTCATAGTTGTTTTGTGGCTGGATAGAATTCCATTGCGTTTAGGTAGCACACTGTCGTTATGCACTCATCTGCTGATGGACATCTAGGCTGCTTCCAAGTCCCTTGCTGTTGTGAACAGAGCACTAAAGAGCAAGGGTGTACCAGTGTCTCTGTGGTAGGAGATGGAGTCACTTGAGGATATGCCCGGGGATGATATGGCTCAGTTTATATGGGCAATTCTATTTTTAATTTTGGAGAACCTCTCCTTACTGAGTTCCATAATAGCTATATCCGTTTGCTCTTACACTGTCAGTGAGCAGTCCTCTGTCGCACAGCCTCACCATTTGTTGTTCAATTTCTTGGTGACAACCATTCTGCCTAGGAGGATGTGGGTGTATCAAGAGAGCCTTAATTGAATTTTCCTGATGGTTAGGGATGTTGAACACCTTTAGAACACACATTGAATATTTGTGTTTCATCTTTTGATGATTATCTATTTTGTTAGCTCATCTGTTGATTTGCAAGTTTTTTTTTTTTTTTCAAATTCTGGGTATTAGGTCCTTGTTTCAAGAATAGCTGACAAAGATTTCCTTCCATTCTGTAGGCATCAACATGATCTCTTAGTGCAAACAAGAGATTCAGTCAAAACAAGCTGAGATTCTGCCTGGTGGGACATGGCAGGCTAGTTTCGGGAAATGTAGTTTTATAGTAATATATTCTAAAAATAACAAAATCTATAGAATAATAAACACATAAAAAGCACTAACATAGTAGTTTCTTATCATTATCGAGTATAGGTGTTATATATTATTATATATTTTTTAAATTGCCTTTATTTATTGATATACTTATTTATTTATGTGTGTATGTGCATGAGCACACACACATTTGTGTGTCTGGGTGTGCTTAAGCTGTTGTATGTGTGAGGTGACTAGAGAGCAACTTTGGAAGTCAGTTGTTTTTATTACCATGTGGGTTCCAGGGATCAAACTCAGATCCTTAGGCTTGACTGCAGAAACCATTACTGTTGCAGGCCTCATAATAGTATGATTTTACTTGTCTACCAATGGCAGCACAGGACACATGTGTATGTCATTGTTATCACACATCTGAGTAGAGTATTGCATCAGGTCTTAATGATGTCACTAAACAATAGGGATTTGTTAGTTCCGCTATAATCTCTGATGAGACCACTGTTTAATATGTGATGTGTCACCAGCTCAAGAGTCATTATGTGACTACTGGTATAGTACATTAGCTTGACTGTTTAAAATGTTATTCATAGACGTTTAACATGAACCACAAATATGAGTTAAAATGGCCAAAAGAGATCAATAATTCTAAAAAGTACTATTTTACTACTTTGTGTAAGTTAGTTTTAGGTGACTGGGTAGCCAAAGTCCAATTACATTTTGAGAATTTGTGAATTTTGTGAGCTGTAGGAATTTTATCTTACCTGAATATGGAGTTACTATTAAGCCCTGTTCAGTTTCACAGAAATAATTCAGATACCAAAGAAGCTTTTCTTGATCTACAATCCACATCTATTCCATTTGTATTTCACCTCTTGAAGAGAGAAATATGGAGTCAGTTTTTGATGTATCTTAAAGTCACTACAGTAGTCATCAGAGGAGGGTCCATCTTGTTAAGGCAAAATCAAAACAAAACAAACACATACACACAGACACACACACCAATGAACACACACAGACACACACACACCAATGAACACACACCAACACACACACACCA